>NW_017684018.1:2960-7958 GCF_001879085.1 Nicotiana attenuata
CTTATCTGCATCATGTGCATTTTGACTTAGGGGACTCAACACAGGGGTTGGGTCCGTCTAGGACAGGTGTACCCGGAATAATAGACCATCCTGATGCATCTTCCTTGTGCACTTATTTGTTGTGGATTCGCATGTTGACCGGCTTTTAAAGGAAATAGCGATATGAGGGTTAAAGAGAGATAATTACCTGTTTGGGAAAAAACCAATGTCCAAATAGCGTCGAAACTCTGCCGAATTTTTGAGAAAAATAGAAAAAGAAAGAAAAAAAAGGAAAAAAAAGAGTCTTGTTTTCAAAAATAGTTTGTTTTATTTGCCAATGGAAAATGAAAGAGAAAAAAAGGAGTCTTAGTTTTCAAAAATAGTTTGTTTAATGGAAAAAGAGAAAAGGTAAAAAAAAAGAAGAGTCTTGTTTTTTAAAAAAAATAGTTTGTTTTATTTGCCAATGGAAAATGAAAAAGAGGAAAAAAAGAGAATTGTTATAAAATAATAAAAGAAGAAGAAGAGTATTGCAGAGAAAAGTAGAGGGAGAGAATTCTTATTGATTTGGGGTGAATTACAATGGAATAAAACCCTCTATTTATAGGGAGAGGATGACTTAGCCACCAAGCAATGAACCCTAGAATCTCTCTAAATATAGACATTCACCATAAATAAATTTCTATTTATAACACTCCCCCTGAATGTCTATTCAACAGATAATGTGCCTCGTTAAAACCTTAACTTAAAGAAAACCCGATGGGAAAAAAATTTCTAGAAAAGGAAAAAGAGTACACGTATCTAATAATACGCCTTTTGGTTACCTCGTTAAAAACCTTGCAAGGAAAACCCAGTGGGACAAAACCTTGTAAGGGAAAAAGAGTGCAACGCGCATTTACTCCCCCTGATGAGAGCATCAATTCACATCCTTGAGCCTTCGCATCCCGATCTTGTAAACTAGCTTCTTGAAAGTTGACGTTGGTAGAGATTTTGTGAACAAATCAGCCATATTATCACTTGAACGAATCTGTTACACATTGATATCACCATTCTTTTGAAGATCATGTGTGAAGAATAACTTTGGTGAAATGTGCTTTGTTCTATCTCCTTTTATGAATCCTCCCTTCAATTGAGCTATGCATGCTGCATTGTCTTCATACAAAATCGTGGGTAGTTTGTCACATTTCATACCACATTTGTCTCGAATAAGATGTATTATAGACCTCAACCACACACATTCTCGACTTGCTTCATGAATAGCAATTATCTCAGCATGATTAGATGAAGTAGCCACAATTGATTGCTTAGTCGATCGGCAAGATATGGCAGTGCCTCCACAGGTAAACACATAACCTGTTTGAGATCGACCTTGTGTGGATCGGATAAATACCCAACATCAGCATAACCAACAAGATCGGGACTGCAATTGTTGCCATAAAATAAGCCCATATCGGTCGTCCCTTTTAGATACCGCAATATGTGTTTGATTCCATTCCAATGTCTCCTTGTGGGAGCAGAGCTATATCTTGCCAAGATATTAACTGAAAAAGTTATGTCGGGCCTTGTTGTATTAGCAAGATACATTAGTGCACCAATTGCACTAAGATATGGTACTTCAGGACCAAGTAGCTCTTCATTCTTTTCTTGAGGTCAGAATGGATCCTTATTCACATCAAGTGATCGAACAACCATCGGAGTACTTAATGGATGCGCTCCATCCATGTAAAACCGTTTCAATACCTTTTCTATGTAGGTAGATTGATGAATAAATATTCCGTTTGCCAAATGTTCAATTTGCAAACCAAGACATAATTTTGTCTTTCCGAGATCTTTCATCTCGAATTCCTTCTTTAAATAATCAATTGCCTTTTGGAGTTCTATAGGAGTTCCAATAAGGTTTATGTCATCAACATATACGGCAAGTACAACAAATTCCGATGTCGTTTTCTTTATAAAAACACATGGGCAAATGGCATCATTTAGATAGCCTTCCTTTAATAAATACTCACTAAGACGATTATACCACATTCGTCCTGATTGCTTTAGACCGTACAAAGATCTTTGCAATTTGATTGAAAATATTTCCCGGGACTTTGAATTATGTGCGTTTGGCATTTTAAATCCATCGGAAATTTTCATGTATATCTCATTATCAAGTGAGCCATAAAGGTAGGCGGTAACCACATCCATTAAATGCATGTCAAGCTTTTCATGGACAGCAAAACTAATGAGATAACGGAACGTTATAGCATCCATAACGGGTGAATATGTCTCTTCATAATAGACACCAGGCCTTTGTGAAAATCCTTGTGCAACAAGGCGTGCCTTATATCTTTGTACCTCATTTTTCTCATTTCTCTTGCGTACAAAGACCCATTTATAGCCAACAGGCTTAACACCATTAGGTGTTTGGACTATAGGCCCAAAAACTTCACGTTTTGCAAGTGAATTCAACTCTGATTGTATTGCTTCTTGCCATTTTGGCCAATCAAGTCTTTGTCGACATTGAGGTTCAAGATCCCCACTTTCTTGCATAATGTTAGATGCAATATTATATGCAAAGACATAATCCACCACTATATCCACTCGATTCAAATTTGTCTCAATATCGATTGGATTTATTGATAGTTCCTTATTTTCTTGAGTCTCGGGCTCAGTGGATTCCTCATGAATCTCAGAATTTATTAAATCGTTGATTTCTTCATGAGATTCTTTCGTAGTGTCATTTTGATCATTTGTTTTCCTTTTTCTAGGATTTCGATCTTTGGAACCTAATGGTCTGCCACGTTTAAGGCGTGCTTTTGACTCATTAGCTATGACACTAGAAGATTGTCCAATAGGGACATCAATACGGATTGGAACATTCTCCGTAGGGATATGTGATTTTGTTATCCTTTTCATATCCGTAAATGCATCTGGCATTTGATTTGCTATTCTCTGCAAATGAATAATCTTTTGCACCTCTTTTTCACAAATAGAGGCACGTGGATCAAGATGAGATAATGATGGATTTTTTCACAAAATTTCCCGTTTGGTTTCACCAACTTCTCCCCCTAATTTTGGGAAGAGTGTCTCATCGAATCGACAGTCTGCAAATCGTGCAGTAAACAAATCCCCCGTCAATGTTTCGAGGTAGCGAATAATGGAGGGCGATTCAAAACCAACATATATTCCTAACCTTCTTTGTGGACCCATTTTGGTGCGATGTGGTGGTGCTACAGGCACATATACCGCGCATCCAAAAATTCTTAAATGGGATATATTAGGCTCATGACCCAAAACTAATTGCAACGGGGAATATTTATGATAATTTATCGGCCTGAGACGAACTAGCATTGCTGCATGCAAAATGGCGTGACCCCAAACAGAAGTGGGTAACCTCGTTTTTATGAGTAACAGTCTTGCTATCAATTGCAGACGTTTAATTAAAGACTCCGCAAGGCCATTTTGAGTGTGAACATGAGCTACAAGATGTTCCACTTTTATCCCAATTGATAAGCAATAATCATTAAATGCTTGGGATGAAAACTCAGCAGCATTATCAAGTCTAATAGACTTAATTGGATTATCGGGGAATTGTGCCCGTAATCGAATTATTTTTGCCATTAATTTTGCAAACGCGAGGTTGCGTGATGACAATAGGCACACATGAGACCATCTAGAAGATGCATCTACTAAGACCAAGAAATATCTAAACGACCCACTAGGTGGGTGAATAGGTCCACAAATATCCCCTTGTATACGTTCCAAAAACGCAGGGGACTCAATTCCAACCTTTGTTGGTGATGGTCTAATAATTAACTTGCCTTGATAACAAGAAGTGCAAGAAAATTCATCATTTAAAAGAATCTTTAAATTCTTTAATGGATGCCCATTTGAGTTTTCTATAATTCGTCTCATCATAATTGATCCAAGGTGTCCCAATCAATCATGCCAAAGTACAAAAGTATTGGAATCGGTAACCTTTTGGTTTACAATAGAATGTGCCTCAATTGCACTAATTCTTGTCCAATACAGGCCACAAGACAAAGATGGGAACTTCTCAATAGCCCTTTTCTGGCCAGAGACATTTTTGGTAATGATGAGATATTCAAGATTATTCTCATCTATTGTCTCAATATGATATCCATTTTGACGGATATCTTTAAAACTCAACAAGTTCCTTTTGGACTTGGAGGAGAACATTGCATTCTCTATAATAAGTATTGTTCCCTTAGGCAGAGTTATAGTAGCTCTTCCAGAGCCTTCAATTAATTTACTACTACCAGAAATTGTAGTAACATCTGCCTTACACATACTTAAATGAGAGAAATATTTCTTCTCTTTGAATATTGCATGTGTCGTACATGAATCAATTAAACAAATATTTTTACAATTGAACTTTGATCCAAGTTTACTTTGTGAGATATCCATATTTGCTTCCAATGGGTTGACATACAAAAAAAATATATAAATACATATTAATATTTCCAGAGAAAATGGAAAGAAAATAAAGTATTTTATTTCAAAGACGTTCTAACATCTAATACAGAAAGGACAGTAAACATTGCCAATTTGAAGCCAAATCATACCAAAACTACAAATCCAGAAGTGAAAGAGGAAAGAAGGGAATGCGAGTAGGAAATCAGTGAAATCATACCATTTAATAGGAAAAAACCTTAAAAGTTCTCAAGCATCCAAATGTGGTCATATTATATGAGGTACGTTGAGTATTATTTAGCAATAATCATACCATAATATGTCCTTTTTGTTATATAATAGTTGCAGAGTTTTAACCAACTGATGCAGATTATGAATTTTGACCGTTCTCAAACTTTATTCAATGACACATTATACTAATTCGATATACTAATTAAAACTATTACTTATGTAAACTACGATAATTACATGATGTTTATTCACTAACTACTACGAATAGGCAAAAATAAAATTTAAACTACTCAATCATCTTTAACCACGGATCCATCACCGATCAAGTGGTCTATTTTTCCATCAGGTTGCTCAAAGAAGTCTGCCACATCC
>NW_017684019.1:0-7958 GCF_001879085.1 Nicotiana attenuata
GCCAGCAACTCGCCTACTCCTTACTGACCGCTTCATTGATAGCGGCGTTGAATTTTTCTCCTCATCTGTCGCACGGGCGGATGTAGTGGATCGACATTCAGCTTGTGGGTAGCGATGTCTCGCGGGATTCCCGGCATATCTGAATGGGAAAAGGCGAACAAATCCGCATGGTTAGTTAAGAATTCACAATACTTACTTAGGTTGGCGAGACCGTGCCCGATATAGGCTTTCTTCGTAAGATTGGTTTCATCCAATTGGACTGGGTCGAGATCTTCGACCGTTGCTTTACAGGCCTCCACGACGTCGGGGTCTTTGATGGCGTCCGTTGTCGGGTTGACCTTAGTCCCCGACACAGCTAATTGATATGCCTCCGCGCTCGCCCCCTTTAGCTGTTGGGTGTGGGCGCAGTCGTGGGCTATTTTGTAGCATTCTTGTGCGATGCGTGGCTCGCCTCGAATACTGAATACCCCCCATAGGGTAGGGAATTTGATCACTTGGTAGAGGCTAGAAGGGACCGCTCGCATGGCGTGTATCCACGGGCGTCCTATGATGACGTTGTACGCCGTTTCTTGGTTCATCACGTGGAAAGTTATTTCCAACGTGACTCCTCCCGCTAAGACGGGCAGTGCTATTTCTCCGGATGTCCGTTCCACTGCATTGTTAAAACCGGTTAGTGTTATGCAGCGCGGTATTACCCTATCCTCGAGTCCCATTTGTACGAGGACCCTTAGGTGGATAATACAGGCGCCACTTCCGTCATCGATCATGACTCTTTTAACATCCGTATCGGCGATACGTAAAGTGATAACTAAAGCATCATAATGAAGGAAAGACAAACCGTCGGCATCAGACTTATCGAAGGTGATACTATCTTCGAAGTCGTCATACCGTTCATGGGCAATGGTCCGCTTTAGTCTGTGTGTGTTGGCGAACTTGACGTGATTGATCACTGACTTGTCGCCGCCTCCGACGATCATGTTTATCGTGCGCGCTGGGGAAGGTGGCTTCGGCGGCCCGTGGGGTTGTTCTCGTCCGCGTGCAAAGTTGACTTTCCCTTTGTCGCTGAGTAATTCCCTCAGGTATCCTTGGTTCAGCATCCTGACCACCTCTTGACGTAGGCCTATGCAGTCTTCGATTTTGTGTCCCTGTTCCTGATGGAACTCACATAGGGCGTTTGATTTCCTTGTAGCAGGGTCTGATTTCATCTTCTGCGGCCACTGCACCTTGGTGCCCAGCTTCTCTAGTGCGTACACTATTTCTGAAGGAGATACACAAAAGTTATGGGCGGTTAATAAAGGGGGCGTACCTCTTTCGTTTCGGAGTGGGGCGACGTGTCGCTGTAGCGCGTCTGTATGCCTTGGTGGCGGATGGGAGAATCTGGTATATGGCTGATGTCGATCTCTGTTGGAGCGGGGGAGTTGTTCTCGTCGTCCTTCGTTCCGTCGATCTCTCCTCGTTTCAGAGTGTATCGCTGTTAGTCGTTGGGTCGGCCCATTAAGATCGTCCTCGTCCGCTCGTACCTCGGCGCAATAGGCGTTGTGGATTTCCTCCCATGTGGTAGGGGGATATTTCATGAGGCGGCTCAGCAGCTTTTTGGTTGCCCTTGAACCATCCCTGCTTAGCCCGTTCTGGAAAGCGGCGACTGCCATACCTTCCGATACATTTGGTAGACTCATCCTTACCCTGTTAAACCTTGCCAGGAAGTCCCTGAGTCCCTCTCCTGTGGTTTGCCTGACGGCGAAGATGTCGTTGACCCTGGCCTCCGCTTTCTTCGCGCCTGCATGGGCTGTGACGAACTTATCCGCCATTTCCTCGAACGTTGATATTGCCTTAGCCGGTAGCTGAGAGTACCATGTTAAGGCCCCTCCTGTCAACGTCTCGCCAAACTTCTTCAGCAGTACCGACGATACCTATTCTTTCGATAGATCGTTGCCTTTCACTGCGGTGACGTAGTGGATCAGATGATCCTCGGGATTTGTGGTTCCGTCATATACCCTCAAGTAGGGTTTATCTTGAAGGTTTTTGGGGTGGAGTGAGGGGCAGCTTCTTCAGTGTAAGGTTGTTCAACGAACCTTCCCACGTCACGTTTTGGTAGCAACTTGGGAGCACCGGGGATCTTGTCGACCCTCTCCTGATGTTCCTTTATCTGGTCGCGGAGCGCCTTATTTTCATTTTCCATTTCTTCCATCTTTTTTGGGATGGCTGTTAGCGTGCCATCGTTGGTCTATGTCTCGATGGGTTTGTTATTCGCTAGTGCAACTTCCGGTTCACCCACGGCAGCAGTGGTACCTACCGTTGGTGTACACCCGATGTTACTTTGTGGTGACCTCTCAACCAAGCCACTTAGAGTGCTTGTTAGCCATCTTTCCAGTAGCTCTTTGACCGCTGAGGGTGCTTCCCTAGCCGCAGATGTGGAAGCTCCTTTTTTCGTGCAAGATCGTCAGACCTTCGGATGGGGAAGGTGAGATCTCTGCACCTGGTGTGATGCTAGGGGTTGCATTCAGGATGCCATCGTCACTGGCCTCATTGAGAGGGCTAAGGAGATTGGTAGTGACACCCAATATAGCTTTCGATCTTGTGTTATTTTCGACCATCTTCTGTTTTTGTGTGGTGTAGAGAGTGGTAGTTAGTTGATCTCTAGGTGGATACTATGGTTTTGATTCTCGAAATCCCCACAGACGGCACCAAATTGTTTGGCTCAAAAGTTAACGATATACTTTGTAAGCTAAAAAACAATCAAAAGTAGAAAAAGGGGTAAATCGTAATCAAATATAATAATCCTAGAGATGCAAAGATGATAATATTGTTGTAGATCTAGTATTGCAAAATGATAATATGAAATCAATAAGATATGTTCGTTTGAAGTAGAGATAGAGAGAGAAAGCTAGAAAAATGAGAGAGTTGTATTATATCAGATGCCCCTTTTACAATTTGAGGTCTCCTTTATATAATAAGAGACCCTCCTCGAAAGAATCAAAAAGTTACAAAGACAGGTAACGTCTCCCTAGTGAAGACACTGAGTCCTAAACGATGTCGCTTTTGTCCCCACGGTCGAGTCGTACCCGCTACGTTAGTCGGCGTACACTCACTGGGCGTACCCACTGGCGTAGAGATGCTGCGGGTCAAATTTGACCCTATACATAATCCAATTCATTTTCATCACTCTCATCCTCTTCAATATCAACATTAGGAATTTGACCACCTGAACTGCAGTTCACCACGAGTGGAAGCCCGCAAAGTTGTCACACCCCTTTTTCACCTTAACTACCCTTTAAAAAAATAAAAATTGATTTAAAACCTCAAAAGAGTTTTCAATTTGAAAGTGACAAAGTTGTGTTTCAACATATTTTCACAGTCACCACTTGACATTTGGCTTCGGTGTGCCAAGTCACCATTTTTTCAAAAATAATTTTTCCTTTTAAAACACGTTTTGACTCTAAAACATAGTGTGCACCAGAGATTCTAAGTAAGGGAGTTCATTTGACGCGAGGAGAAGGTGTTAGCCATTCCCAAATCCCGTGAAAGTCACGGTTGCGTACATGATCTAGTTGGCTTTAAAGGGTACTCAAATTGAGATAAAACACACAAAAGCAGAAATAAACACAAAAAAGTTTGAGGTTGCCCCTATCTAAATAAAGAAAGGAAAAAAAGTACTAAATTTTATACTACGCTTACATAATGTCGTCCGCCTCCACTTTTATTTACATGTACTAAGGGGCATTCCCCTTAACAAATTAATATTTATAAAGTCTTCAGGGCATACCCTTGATAAATTAATTAACTAAGGGGCAACCTCTAGCCTTGAAAAATATAAATAAATAAACAACCTAATATTTGTCTACCAAGTGTGGTCGGCCTAAATATGCTCCTAGCGGACAAAACGAGAAAAGCAAAAATAAAATAAAAACAACCACCATATGATGTTCATTCTCTTTTCATGTTTATGGCTCAAACCCCGGCATGTTTCAAACGATTTAATACACAGATTAAAGAGAACAAAACACCTGACAAGTAACAATCCAAGAGACACCTAATACTAGTAAAATGCATTAATTTATGCACAGAAAATTCAATCAGATTTATTTCTCCATTACACCATTAATTGAGTAAAGAGGAATAATGGACCTGAAATGTGCGAAATTCCTTCAATATATAGGAAAACTAGCAAGGACAAGGATTTCGGCTCTGAAATTCAACTGAACGAACAACAGGAACTTGTGTTCCAAGAACCGCGAACCAGCAACAACACTCGAACGGCGCTGGAGAAACCGAACTCACCTCTAACTCATTCGAACTCCATATTTTGATATCCAAAAATCAAAGAGAAGAGAAACTGAAATCCCTTTTTATTTTCTGATTTTGAAGTAAAAAATGAAACTGAAGAAGCTTGAATTTTTATTTTTTTATATATGAAAGAACTAGTAAAATCAGAAGAAGAAGATTGAAAATCAAAAGCAAAAATCCTAGAACCTTTCGCTACCTCCTTTCTTTTCGTTTTCTGTCGCTCACTCTAATGTCCAAAAGCCTTATTGGTGACGCCTAATGCTGAAACAAAAGGCAAACATTAAATGGCTTGAGGAAGGAGACTCTAACAGCAAATATTTTCATGCCATTATCAATGAGACAAGGAAAAGACTGACACTTCACAAGATAATGGGAAATAGGTTGGCTGGCTCCTTTTCGACCTAAGATTATTTCGAGAACATACTCCTTAGCTTGCTCAAGAAATTGTTCATGATATTAATAAGGAGAATGAGGTGATTAAATTGGACATGGACAAGGCTTATGATAGGGTTAACTGGGACTTCATATTAGCAACTTTGAGGAAGTTTGGTTTCTCCGAAGCATGGATTGACATGATATGGAGATCCATATCGAACAATTGGTATTCCATTCTCATTAATGGTAATAGAAAAGGTTTTTTCCATTCCACTCGGGGGCTTAAACAAGGTGACCCCGCATTATTCATTATTGGAGCTGAAATCCTTTCTATAATGCTTAATCACTTGTCATCCAATTTCTCTTTTCAAATATTTCTCAATGCATACAACAGGACCTCAGGTTACTCATCTAGCTTATGCTGATGATGTTATGATTTTTACATCTGGATCCAAGAATTCACTCGATTTGATCATGCAGCAGTTGAGGAACTATGAGAAGTGTTCAAGTCAATCTATTGATTGTAATAAAAGCTGTTTTTTGTTGACGCCTAATGCTGAGCTAAGTCAAATTGTTGAGATTAAAGAAATTACTGGCTTCAGGTACATTGAGTTCTCTATTAACTATTTGGGATGTCCACTCTATGGGGGAAGACAAAAAAATTCTTAATTTAATGAGGCTATAACTAAGATTGTGAGGAAGACAAATGGTTGGCAAGGAAATTTACTATCTATAGGGGGAGCTATTTTGATTAAACATGTTCTTCAGTCTCAACCTCTACACCTTCTAGCAGCTATTATTCCTCCAAAGACTGTTTTTAAACAAATCGAGAAATACATAGCCAGATTTTATTGGGGTACTTCTAATGGAAAACAAATATACCACTGGAGTTCTTACAATTGTCTCACCCCTTTTCTACCCCAAAAGATATATATGTGTTATGGGTTGTGTGGGTTAAAAAGTTTTTTCAATTAAAGTGATAAATTTGAGTGGGGACTATTTATTTACAGATTCGTCACTTGGAATTGATTTTCGGGTATTCCAAGTAATCCCTAGTCAAAGGAAGATTTGACTCTATTTTTATTGGTCCACGAAAACAAAGTTCGGGTAAGGAATTCTGTTGACTGGGGAGAAGGTGTAAGGCATTCCCCGAGTCCCGTGGTTCTAGCACGGTCGCTTTATTGACTTAAACTTGGCTTTAATTAATTATGGACAAACTATGATTTATATGATTTTCATGTTTTACCTATCCACTTTTATTTCTTGATTATTAGAATTACTAAACAAATTAATTTGAATAATATTACGTTATCATAACCACGTTACACAAGCGAATGCGTGATCAAATAACAAAATTAATTAGCTTATCATAATTACGCTTCGCAAGCGAATCCGAAATCATGACAATCAATTATTTGTAATACTTTTGAAAAATTACTACATTTGAGAAAATTGACTCTTGAAAATTTAAAAAAAAAAAGTCAACTATCGCGCTACGCAAGCGAATTCGTGATTTTAGCAAAGGATTACCTAAATTAAAAATTAACTAAAACTAATAGGTATGGTATGAGATTATTGAATTAAATTATTGCATGTTAAACATCACGCTACGCAAGCGATTCCGCGTGTTAAAGAGCGCCTACTAATTGCCTAGCGTTTAAATTAGTTAATTAAGAAAGAGATTAAATTATTTAATTAATTATTCATGAGGAGAGGATATACTGCTATTAAATTTTATTTAACCAAACCTATAGCTTGAACTTGCTAGGCTTATGCTTAATGAAATGGGAAAATTTCATATTAAAATAATTGGGCTGCCTCCTTTTCAACTTTATGGCCCATATTTCAATTTACAATTGAGTAGCCCAAAAATTATAGGCCCATATCCAAAAAAGGGGCGTTATTTCCGTTTTTTTGGGAGTAAGAAGCGGGATTTTCTGTATTTTCTCTGATTCTTTCCAATCTTCTTCCCCAAATACTTCAAAAACGAGATCTTCCGATCAATGCAGCTCCAAAAACCCTAGAATTTCTTCTTCATCTCGAATTAACAACAAATCAAACACGAAAAGTAAAATTTGTTTGCTGCAAATCAGCGCAATTTTCGTTTTTGCTGCAATTTTGATTTCAATTTTTTGTTCGATGGAGATTTTTCCAGTTTACGTTCTTCATAGTGGTGAATGGGAAGAAAACAAGTTTATCAATTTCGTCAGCGATTGTGTAATAATCGAGTCGACATTCACCTACAACAATTTAGTTGCAGCTATTTCGGAATAGATTAGGATCGATAGTGAGTTAAACACAATAGAGATTAACTTTCTCCCAAATGTTGGTTTGCCATCGATCCTGATTTACAACGATACAGGTGTGAAGGTGTATATCGAATTAAAGAAGAAAAACTTGAATTTCACTGAATATCCATTGTTTGTGACAGTGAAAGAGATTTATGAAAATCGTTTGGTTCCTACAAGTTCTAGTTGTGTAGTTGCTACAAGTTCCAGCTGTTTGGTTGCTACAAGTTCAAATTCTAGAGATGTATCAACAATTGATAGCACTGAGATTATTGATATCAAATTTATTGAAAACACGAAATTTAGTGAAAACACGGGTATAATAGATGATATATTGAACGAATTTGTTGAGGAAGATCAAGTTTTTAAGGATAAAGAGATAGTTGTCAGTGTGATGAAGAACTTGGCTGTACGTGAGAGGTTCCAATTCAAGGTGAAGAGATCAAGCACAACAAGATATGTAAATAATTGTATATTCTGTTATATATATGTATAAATATGTATAAAGTAGTATATATTTGTATATAGGTATTAAAATTAGTATATATGTAGTTATGTTTTTGTATACAAGTGTATTTAGAAGTTGAATGATCTTTAATCCTAGGTATCACCTTATGTGTATGGATGACAATTGTGCTTGAAGTTTCAAATCTTCTGCCGTTTTCAAGGCAAACATATTCAAAGTGAGAAGTTACAATAATAATCACACATGCGGCTATGGTGGAAGATACTTAACACAACATCAAGCTACTTCAGGTGTAATTGCCAGTATAGTCAAGGACAAGTATGTTAATCCAAAAAAAGTTTACACTGCAAATGATATAATAGAGGACATACAAAAGTAACACGAAATTGAGGTGAGCTACATGAAAGCGTGGAGAGCTAAAGAGATAGCAATGGCAATGATAAGAGGGAGTCCAAGTGATTCAAATAAGGAGTTGCCGAAGTATTTTTATATGTTGGAGCAAACAAATCTAGGAACGGTTACAAAGTTGCACAAATAAGTAGATG
>NW_017684020.1:0-1329 GCF_001879085.1 Nicotiana attenuata
GACGTCTAATTTAATTTTAAGTCGTAAATAGGTGGACTAATACATGAGGAGTTAACAATTACCAAACGGGTAAGTCTATAACCGAACGTAAAATTTAACTATAAGTACGAGCTAATAAAGAGGGACAACATGTCCAGATAATGAAAACAATATTAGAAACTTTTATTAATATATGTGGGAAATATGATCCATACAGTTTTGACAAATAGAAAATCACTTCAATAGACCAGTCTAATGAAAGAGGGATAACACATCTAAGAAAAAACAACTCTAGCCACTTAGAAGGGAATTTAATAAGATGGTCTCTATCAGATTGTATACATATCACAAAGTAAAAAATATGAAGTTTCATAATACTCTAATCGAAATTCTTCATAAGAAATTATCTAATTGTGAAAAATTGATGTTTTGGAATACTTTGATTGTGCAACATACAGTTTAACTCCATATGGTGTAGCCCTCTAGTGTTCGAGTTTGAAGTGTTAATCTTCGCTCAGTGTGAATCATGAAAGGAAGTATATGTACAAAAACAACATAGATGAAGATGGTGCTTTAGCCTCCTTAGTCAGATATTTTTTACTCTAGCCGAGATTGATTGCTGTTTTGAAATGTTGCAAATGATAAATATTGTCATTATCCAAGTTAGATACCATTGTAGACCGTATAAATAAGCTCCTTGACCGGTGATTTTGCTAACTCGTTACTAGCCTTCTCGATTAAGGCCAAGTTTTGGACATTTGTTTTTGCATTCAGGATAATACCTTCTAGAGGACCTAATCCCCCTCTTTGAAGTGTCGGAGATTATTGCTTCGATTATAATATTTCTCAATCTTTTGCTTTTGTGCAGCCATCCAAATTAATGTCATGTTTCGGTGTTCTTCCACAAAATCCAAATTCATTGCTAATACTTCATTGTTAGATTCTTCAGTCCCATGAGCACACAACAAAATTATTTCTCCTATTTCAACTGGGATTAAAGCTTCCAATCCATATACGAGTGAAAAGGTCATCTCACTATTACTCGTCCTCATGGTTGCCCAATATGCCCATAGAACTCTAGGTAACCCCTTTGCCCACCTTCCCTTAGCTACTTCTAAATGCCTTTTACAGTTATCAATACTATTTTATTTCATGACTCTGCTTGGCCATTGGTCTCCAGATGGTAGGGGGATGATGTTATCCTTTAGATTTTCCATCACATACTCCATCTGTCAGGGTCCGAGGTACATATCTATGGGACCATTAAACATCCTATGATAAAGCTCTCCTTTGATGAGACAATATCGGGTAGCTCAAACTCTAAGATGTTGAGATGCTTGCTTATCTTCA
>NW_017684020.1:3041-7958 GCF_001879085.1 Nicotiana attenuata
GTTCTTTAAATCTTTTAGAAGTTGCTGATATTCAGGTGTCCACTTGAAGTCATTGTGTTTGTTCAGCACTGAAAATAATTTGTGATATCTTTTTGAGTATCTAAATATAAATCATCCTAAGGCAACTATCCTATATTTTAACCTTTGCACTTCCTTCTTTCTTGTCAGCATATCTGATATCCCCTCGATTGCTCTAAGTTGATTAGAATTAACTTCAGTTCCTCTACTAAAAACATAAAAACGCAGAAACTTACCAGAAGCTACTCGGGATACGCATTTCTCCTGGTTTAATTCCATATTGTATCTTCTAAGGGTAGCAAATGTTTCCCTATAATGGCTTAGGTAATCTACAGATTCAACGAATATCATCTACATGTCATTGATTTACACTTTCATAATTTTCTAGATGTATTCCGTAACCATCTGGTTCACTAGCCGTTGATATGTGGATCTGACATTCTTAAGTCTAAACGGCTTTACTTTGTAATAACAAGTCCCTATCTTTTTATGAATAAAGTCTTTGCTAAATCCACTGAGTCGCTCTCCTAAGCTGCTTTTTGATCTCCTATGATATTTCTAATTCCTCACTTAGATGGGAATTTTTTTACTTGATGTAAAGTGGTTGATACATCATCCATCTCTTGGATCCACGATCTTCTCACAATGATGTTGTACAACATTGTCTTAGCTATCACTTGGAATAAGGTATCTTGAACCACACCCTTTGTGAAAGTGAGTACAGTAATTTCCAGCATGTTGTTTCAGTCTAACTATTAAACTAGACAATATTTGTTCCTATGGGATAAGCTAGTCCTTCATCTCCATTTTTTTTCACGACTCAAAGGTTAATGATATGTGCGGAGCAACCGGGATCCACTAAAACATATATAACATCACTACCCGAGACTCATAAACTGATTACTAATGGGTTGTGATGTGGGAATATCAATCCATTAGCTTCTTAGTCACTAAAGGTTATGTTGTATTCGTTTAACGTTTCCCTGCATTTTTTCATGTGTAAGTGAGACCTTGGCGCACTTCTTTGCAACTGGATATGTGAAGCCGCTGACCTCTTCTCCTCTAGAGATGACATTAACCGTATGTCAGGCGATGGAGCTCGGGAAGGTTCCTCAATGCTTCGGCTTTTCATGTAAGATGGTTTCCTATTTCTCTATGTAACTCCTTAAGATATGCCTTCTCAAAGAGATAAGCCTCCTTGTTTTATAAAACATTGCAATCTACGGTCCTATGCCATTGATTATTATGGATTTCAAACAAAACTCTTGACTTCTTTTTTATGGCTTCTGTTCTCATTTCCTTGAGCATCTCACCTTTTCTCCCATGTCTCTCAATACGCACACCAAATCAAAAATTCTGACACTAAAAACCCTCAATCTTTTGCACCTGCGCTTATTTTCTTGCCCATGATGATCCAGTGTTGTCCTTTGGTCGGTATCTCTGCTATCCCTATTTCGTCCAAATCTTTTTTAATATTCCGTCGAGAGAGTCCAGAGTACATCTTATTATGACTCCTTGAGATTATGCGATCAGACTCTATTCATCCTGATGTGCTGTCAAAGCTATCAGTTTATCTACTTCCAGATTTTCTATTTGCACCTGGTCAAACTCCATGTATTGTTCTATCAAGAGTTCGCAGCTATAACCATTATATATGTAATGACCGTTTTGTTTAATTGCGACCTGTTTCTCCTTTTTGATGCTTCACACATGTGTGTTTATGGTTTTATGACTTACGGGGTTGATTAGTTTCGTTCCAGGAAGATTTTGAGTTGATTTGGATCCTTTGATTCTTGGCTTAGAAGCCTAAGTTGCTTATGTTAACCAATGGTTGACTTTTGTGGAAACGACCTCATAACGGTATTTTGATAGCTCCGATACCTTCGCATAATGATTTTGGACTTAGGCGTATGCCCGGAATCGAATTCAAAAGTCCGTAGGCTGTTTTGTTTTGTTTTGCCAAAAATTCGCAATTTGAGGTTTAGAAGTTTGACTGTAGGTTGACTTTTTTCTATCGAGTCCGTAATTTTGTTTTTCGACTTGCAAAAGGTTCATTATACAATTTAGAACTTGTTTGCAAAATATCATTTGGAGTTGATTCGATAGGATTCAGACGCTTAGTTGCAATTCTAGAAGCTATTAAAATTTACTTTGAAATCCATGTGTTTTGGTGTCCGATTCATAGTTTTAGATGTTATTTTTTTATTTTGATCGCACGAGCGTATTCATATGATATTTTTAGACTTGTGTGGATGTTTATTTTTGTGTCTCGGATGAGTTTCGGACATGTTTCGGAATGTTTTGGACTGAAAACAGGAATATGTTGTGCTGATGCCTCTGGTGTCACATTTGCGAACACCAAGTTTGCAATTGTGACCTTAGTAGGGGGTCTCAGGTGTTGCAATTGTGATACCTAGGTCATAATTGCGAAGTAGTTCAGGAAATTGGGTAGTTCGCATTGCGACAAAATGTCGCGATGGAGACAGGCTTCGCAATTGCGAAATGAATGTCGCATTTGCAACCTCCTCTTAGGCTGTCAGTGGCTGCATTTGCAAGGATTTCTTCGCAATAGCATGGGTTCGTAATTTGTGAACCCATGTCGCAATTGCGACATCTTCAACTTATCAAAAGGGCTGGCAGTCGGGATTTTTCAACATATTCTCGTATTTTGGAACCCTAGACTCGGTAGGAGGCGATTTGGAGAGGGGATTTTCATCTACAAACATTGGGTAAGTGATTCTAATCAATTTTCAACTATATTTCATGAATATATATTAGATTTAACATCAAATTTATGTGAATCCAAGAGGGAAAATTGGGAAATTTTGTCAAGTTTTTGTAAAATGAAAAACGGAGTTTTGAGAGTTGATTTGGACTCGTATTTTGAAACTAATCATATATATATGGATTCGTGGGGTGATGGATAGTCGGAATCTAATCATATATATGACCGGACGGGCCCCGGGTTGATTTTTATTGACTTTTTAAATAAGTTTAATGATCATAGCTTTATCTATTGTAATTGTTTTCCCTTACATTGTTTGATGATATTAACTCAATTTTGGTTATATTTGAGCTGTGTGGAGGCCAATTTTAGGGGAAAAGCTATTTTCGAGGGTTGAGTTGGCCTAGTTGAGGTGAGTATCTTGCCTAACTTTGTGTGGGAGAACTACCCCTTAGGAATTGGTTTGTTTAGTGCTTATTGTGTTATGTGAAAGTCGTGTACTCAAGGCGACGAGTGGATACATGGTCTATATTTGGTATTTGACCGATTTAGGCTATTTAGACTCTTATTATGCTTTAAATTGAATTTTCTTAACATGCTATATTATCTTTTATTGTTAATCCACCCCTTTTATGTGCTAATCTATCCTTACATGCTTTATTTGACATTGTTAACACTTGTTTCACCTCTTACTTGATAATTCGCTCTTATATGTTTTAGTTGAAGTTATTACCTTCCTTGTGTTTTGTTACATCTTTAAATTGTTGAAATACTGGTAATTGAAGTTATTATTTCGTGAAATATCTTATTGTTGAGTTATTGGTGTTGAAGTTGAAAAAGTCGTTATCACTTGGAAGCGAAGTTGTTAATTGTTGAGATATCTTTCTTGTTGAGCTATTCACTTTTATTTTGTTATTGTTGAGATTCTTGTACACATTGTGGTTGAGCCATGTGCTATTTGTTATAGAAATATTGATATTGTTGAATCTTTTGGCAAGTTGTGGCATATGAGTACTTTTGGTGCGAGTTGTGTTTATGTTGTGATATTGATACCTGTGCGGTGGTATAAGTCTTGGGGTTGATACACATGCGGTCAGATAAAGTGGGTTGATACGCATGTTGCTAGTAGGGGAGCAACTTGAAGCCTGACGGTGTGATAAGGTGGGCTAAAACGCGGGTAGCTATTTCGGAAAAAATAATTTTTAAAACTAAATGTAAGGCTCCTATGGTAATAGAAGGAAAGATTGTGGTTAAAATTGTGAAATGTAAATACGAGGCGGTACCTCGGTTGTGATTCTCGTTGTGCACTTCATATTGAAAAGTGTTATTGGTTGAATCATTCTAGCTGCTTTTATTCTTTCTTGTCTTACCGTTTTGTCCATATTTGATTATATGATGTTCTCATTAATTTCTACCTTATTGCTGTCTTCTGCTTACAATTTTGTCAATAGATCACAGTATTAAATTTCTTGTTATCATTCATTTCTTTTCTTTCCATTTCTTCTTGTTATTAAATTTTTATTTATTTATCATGTCCTATTAGGTGTCTTGACCTGGCCTCATCACAAATCCACCGAGGTTAGGCTTGATACTTACTGGGTACCATTATGGTGTAATCATACTATGCTTTTGAACATCTTTATTTGCAGATCCAGGTACGTATGCTCGTGTTGGACGTTAGTGTTTGATTGTAGCTGCTATCTGGAGACTTCAAGGTATACCTGCTCGGCGTCCGCAGGCCTCAGAGTCATCTTCCCTTATCTTTTCATTCTGTTGTATTTCTTATTCAAACAGTGTTGTAGTAGACAATCTAGAATATTTTGTAGAGCTTATGACTCAGTTCCACCGGTTTTGAGAGAGTTGTGGTTGAGATTCTATTTTGGATGTTTATAAGAGTTTATCAGTCTTGCTTTAGTATTTTTGTTAAGTTATTACTACATGTTAGGCTTACCTAGTCATACAGACTAGGTGCCATCACGACATCATAAGGTGGGAAACTGGGTCGTGACAAGTTTGGTATCAGAGCTCTGGTTCATAGGTGTTATGTGTAATAAGCAGGTTTAGTAGAGTATTACAGATAGGTATGGAGACGTCTGTACTTATCTTCGAGAGGCCATAGGACCGGTAGAAAAACTTCCTCTTCTTTGATTCCTTATCGTGCAAATTAGTTTACT
>NW_017684021.1:0-7957 GCF_001879085.1 Nicotiana attenuata
CAAGAACTCATAATGCCCGTACCGAGTGCGGAAAGCTGTCTTAGGGACATCGGATGCCCTAATCATCAACTGATGGTAGCCATATCTCAAGTCCATCTTTAAAAATACCTTGGCACCCTGAAGTTGATCGAAAAAATCATCAATCCTCGGCAGAGGATACTTATTCTTGATTGTAACCTTGTTCAATTGCCAGTAATCTATACAAATTCGCATCGATCCATCCTTCTTCTTAACAAACAACACCGGCGCACCCCAAGGCGAAACAATGGGCCTAATAAAACCCTTCTCAAGCAAGTCTTGCAACTGCTCCTTCAACTCTTTCAACTCAGGCGGGGCCATACGATACGGCGGGATAGAAATGGGCTGAGTGCCCGGAGCCAAATCAATGCAAAAGTCAATATCCCTGTCAGGTGGCATACCCGGCAGGTCTGAGGGGAAAACCTTAGGAAACTCACGAACAACGGCCACAGAATCAATAGAAGAAACATCGGCACTAGAATCACGAACATATGCTAAATAGGCCAAACACCCCTTCTCGACCATACGCCGAGCCTTCACATAAGAGATAACACTACGGGTAGAATGACCAGGAGTCCTCTTCACTCTAGACGAGGTAAACCTGGTAAGTCTAATGTCACAGTCTTGGCATGACAATCTAAGATAGCGTGATAAGGTGATAACCAGTCCATCCCCAATATGACATTGAAATCAACCATGTCCAGAAGAAGCAAATCTACACGAGTCTCAAGACCTCCAATCGCAACTATACATGAACGATGGACTCGATCTACCACAATGTAATCACCCACCGGTGTAGACACAAACAGAATCCTTCAAAGAATCACTAGGCATAACCAGATACGGCGCAAAATAGGATGACACTTACGAGTACATAGACCCTGGATCAAATAACACTGAAGCATATCTATCACAAACCAGAACCGTACCTGTAATAACTGCATCTGAAGCCTCAGCCTCGGGCTTGGCTGGAAGAGCATAACATCGGGGCTGGGCCCCACCTCCCTGGACTATATCTCTGGGACGGCCTGCAGCTGGCTGGCCTCTACCTCTAGCGGTCTGAGCTCTACCTCTAGGACCTCTACCTCCACCTCTAGCACCTCTACCCCCACCTCTAGCTAGCTGGGCGGGCTGTGGAACACTCGGTGCCTGTACCATGACACGGGAACGCTGATGCTGAGAGCTACTCGGTGCTCAAGGTCAATACCTAGCAATGTGCCTTGTGTCGCCACAAGTAAAACGAGCCCTCGGCTGCTGGGGCTGATAACCCTGAAAACTCTAAAGTGGCGGTGCACTGATAGGAGCTGGTGGTGCACTGTAGGACTGCTGATCAGAATGCTGCATCTGAGGACCATGGCCACCTGAAGCACCGTGAGAAACCTGAAGTGCCGACTGAAAAGGCCTAGGAGGATGGCCTCTACCATACGAATCCCTACATCCAGACGAGGTACCACTGAATCGGCCTGAATGACGAGGCCTTTTGTCCGACCCATAACCACCTTCTTATGACAGAACCATCTCCACTCTCCTGGCCACATTGGCCGCCTCCTGAAAAGAGATCTCACTCCTTGTCTCCCTAGCCATCTGAAGTCGAATAGGCTGGATAGTCCCTCAATGAACCTCCTCACCGTCTCTCTCTCGGTGGGAAGTATGATAAGAGCATGACGAGCCAAGTCGATGAATCCGGTCTCATACTGGGTAACAGTCATAGAACCCTGCTGGAGACGCTCAAACTGCCTCCGATATGCCTCTCTCTGAGTGATGGGGAGAAACTTCTCCAGAAATAGCTGAGTGAACTGCTCCCAAGTCAAAGCTGGTGATCCGGCTGGTCTAGCCAAGCAATGATCTCTCCACCAAGTCTTGGCTGATCTAGACAAGCGAAAAGTGGCAAAATCGACCCCATTGGTCCCAACTATCCCTATGTTCCTGAGAACCTCATGACAGCTGTCTAGATAATCCTGGGGATCCTCAGTAGATGCACCGTTGAAAGTAGTAGTGAAGAGCTTGGTGAACCTGTCCAATCTCCACAAAGCATCGGATGAAATAGCTGCTCAGTTACCGGCCTGGGCTACCACGCCCAGCTGAGCTGCTCCAACTGGATGAACTGTTGGAGTCTTCAACTGGGGAGCTACCTGCTCCGGAGTGGGAGTAATAGGAGTCTGGGCTCCTCCTCCAGCCTGAGAGACAGCTAGTGCTACAGGAAGCAAGCCTGCCCGGGTGACACTCTCCATAAGGCCCACTAGACGGACCAGAGCATCCTGAAGAACTGGGGTGACAATGAACCCCTCTGGGACCTGAGTTGGGCCCACCAGAGCTGCTGGGGCCGGAACCTCATCATCAAAATCAACCTGAGGCTCCGCTGCTGGTGCTGCTGCTCTGGGCTGAGCTCTTCCCCTACCTCGGCCTCTAGCACGACCTCGGACTCTGCCCCTCGTGGGAGCTGCTGCTTGGGGCTCGGGCTGCTGGTCAGCGGATGAGGAAGCACGTGTTCTCAGCATGTGCGAGAGAAAAGAATAGAAATTCAATCAGCATTGAGAAACCAAACCGCACGACAGGAGAGAAAAGATGTGAGATTTTCCTAACTCTGTAGCCTCTGGGGGATAAATACAGACGTCTCCGTGTCGATCCATCAGACTCTACTATGCTTGTCTGTGAACTGTGAGACCCATGTAACCTAGAGCTCTGATACCAACTTGTCACGACCCGGATTTCCTACCCTCGGGAGTCGTGATGGCGCTTACTAATGTGAGCTAGGAAAGCTAATCCTTTAAAACAAATTACTTCATTATCCATTTAATCCTTTTTAGCAAACACAAAGCGACAATGTATAAACAGCGGAAAGTTAAATTAAGCGGTAGAAAATAATGAAATGAAATATCGGGAATCTATGTCTATTACAATTACTCAAGCCTTAACCACCCAAAACCTGGTGTCACAGTGTCACAGACAGTCTAAGAATTCACTACACACAAAGTCTGAAGAAATAATAGTACACTGTTTCTGAAATAAGGAAAAATGAAACAGGGAATAGAAGATAGAGGAGATGCCAGGCCTGCGGACGCCTGCAGGTCTACCTTGGATCTTCCCGTGGACTGAAGGTAGCCAACTGATCTACTGTCTGAAGTCAACAGCACTGGGATCTGCACAAAAGAGTGCAGAGTGTAGCATCAGCACAACCGACCCCATGTGCTGGTAAGTGTCTAGACTAACCTCGGCGAGGTAGTGACGAGGCTAGGACCAGACTACCAAATACACCTGTGCAGTTCAAATATATACAGCGGAAAAGAAATACAAAAGTAAACAAGTAAAGATGGGAGGGGGAAACATGCTTCGGGGAATAACAGGTAAAAATAGAATGTCAAGAGAATTATAAAGGGATCAAAATCAGACCACTAACAAGAGTAAGGAAACAAAAACAGATTTTACATTATTTTCACATCTTGTTGCAGGCGTGCAACCCGATCCCATTTCCTGTATCTCATGGCAGGCGTGCCACCCGCTCCCATTTCATGTATCTCGTGGCAGGCGTGCCACCCGCTCCCATTTTATTTCTCTTGTGGTAGGCGTACCACCCGCTCACATTTCATTTATCTCGTAGCAAGCGTGCCACCCACTCCTATTTTATTTATCTTGTGGTAGGCGTACCACACGCTCCCATTTCAATTATCTTGTGGTAGGCGTACAACCCGCTCCCATTTAAGTTATCTTATGGTAGGCGTACCACCCGCTCCCATTTCAATTATCTTGTGGTAGGCGTACCACCCGCTCCCATTTACAAATCAATAATAATCACAAAGAATCCCGGCAAGGGAACATTAATATTTTAACAACATCCCGTCTAGGGAGCAATAATGTCAAAACAAACATCCCGGCAAGGGAACAATTATGATAATAACATGTGAGGCGCAATAAACCACAACGGCATCATAACAATTACAATACAAGACTCACGGGCATGCTTGACACCAACGTATAGATACTCGTCACCATGCCTATACGTCGTACTCCACAATTAACACGTAGCAAATAGACACAACTCCTAATCCCTCAAGCTAAGGTTAGACCAAACACTTACCTCGATGCCCCGAACATAATTCACGATTCAATTATAGCTTTACCCCTTGATTCCACCAATAATTCACTCGTATCTAGTCACAAGTTACTTAATTACATCAATAAACGCTAAATGAATCAACCCCAATGCATGAAAATGAGTTTTCCAAAGTTTTACCCAAAAAATCAAAAATCGCCCCCGGGCCCACATGGTCAAAACCCGAGGTTCGAACCAAAACCCAATCACCCATTCCCCCAAGAACTCAAATATGTAATTTGTTTTGAAATCGGACCTCAAATCGGGGTCCAAATCCCCAATTTTGGAAAAACATAGGTCCTACCCAAAACACCCAATTTCCCCCATGAAAATCATTGATTTGAAGTTGAAATCATGTTAAAAGATGTTAAGAATTGAAGAAAGTTAGTTAAAAATCACTTACAATTGAATTGGAGAATAAGAAATCTTTGAAAAATCGCCTAAGTGTGTTTTTGTGTTGAGAGGATATGAAAATGGGTTAAAAATTCGGCTAAGTATAAAAGTTGCAGGTCTCAGATGTGGGAATTGCGAACCCCGACCTCTGCTGATATGGGAAATACGAAACAGGGTTCGCATCTGCGAACCCTTTAGAATTTCCGGACCTTCGCATTTGCGAGACCAGTGTCGCATTTGCGACTTCCGCATTTGCGACACATTGGTCGCATTTGTGATCCCTGGCCAAATGGAAAACGTCGCATTTGCGATGAAAAATCTCGCATTTGCGAGGAAATGGCAGGCCTGGGCTGTTTCGCATTTGTGAGTCAGCCTCCGCATTTGCGAGCCAGCGAAGCCTGTAGGCCTGTTCATATCAGCTAAAATCCTGCAATTTTCTAAGTTCAAAATGCACCCCGTGGCCTATCCAAAACTTACCCGAGCCCTCGGGGCTCCAAACCAAACATGCACGCAACCTCAAAAACATCCTACGGACTTATTCGTGTACTCAAATCACCAAAATAACATCATGAACATCAAATTAAACATCAAGATCAATGAAATTTTCTCAAAACTTTCCTTAAACATCAATTTTGCATTTAAGGTCCGAATCACGTCAAACAGATTCCGTTTCTTACCAAACTTCATAGAATTATCTTAAATCATATATAAGACCTGTACCGGGCGCCGAAACCAAGATACGGGCCCGATACCAATATGTTCTAATCAAATTTCATTTCCAAATCTTTTAAACAATTTCAGAAAACAATTTTCTTTAAAAATTCATTTCTCGAGCTTGGGACCTCGGAATTCGATTCCGGCCATACGCCCATGTCCCATATTTTCCTACGAACCCTCCTGGACCGTCAAATCACGGGTCCGGGTCCGTTTACCCAAAATCTTGACCGAGGTCAAATTAATTCATTTATAGTCAAAATTTACCATTTTTCACAGATTGTCACATATAGGCTTTCTGGCTACACGCCCGGACTGCACACGCAAATTGAGGTGATGCTAAAAGAGGTTTTTAAGGCCTCGGAACATAGAATTTCATTTTAAAACAAGTGATGACCTAAAAAGGTCATCACTGAACCATATACAGTAACAGGAGTGACCCTCTATGGTGCCATTGAAGTATAACATACAGACGGGGGAGACAAACAAGCTTCAACAATCCTTTTTGCCTAATTTTTAAAATAAGTCGAGTTGGTGACGTTAAACTCAGAATTATTTTCTTCCCCTCTCTTTAATCATTAAATTATTAGTAGTAACATATAATATTTTGCTTTTTAGTAAATATATATAATAAAATTAGTTTTTTTCTTATATAACAAAAAGTAAAAAAAATAATAATAATAATTGCATGTTTGTATTATATTATATATATGTGTGTATGTAGTATGTATTAATATATTTTTCCATAATAAAGAAACACTCTCATAATTGAGACAATGAAAGTTTTCTCCTATCATGAAAAAGAACATTTTCTTTGCCATAATCGTGTCTTTATTATATGAGAGAAACCTTGAGAAGCCAAGAAAAAGAAAATGAGGCCAGAATCGAAAAAAATTAGGGAAGCTCCTTTATCTCCTTTTACTTTTAATTTATTTGTCATGAGGACATGACATTATTTAAGCTTGGGGGTAGAGGAATGTGTTTGTTATATATGTGTTTCTTTTAAGTTTTTTTCGGTTAAATATAAAAAAAGAGTATATTTTACAACTAAAAAATGTGTTTTTAGTAAAATTATAAAATTAAAAAAAATGAAAAAAAATTTAGTTGTCTTATTCTTAAGGCAAACTTATTACATATACTTCCATGGATTTCTTGTTCAGTTCTTTGCCATGATAGTAATATTTTGAACTGAACATTTTTTTAGGACTTTTAGTTGTTTTAACTTGTTTTGGTAAATAAGTTGGCTAAACTTTATTTGACATGAAAAGCATGACATTTAGGAAAGACGAATTCGATTAAGTACCATTCACGAGTTTTATGATCACTTTTCTAAACTTATACTTACTTATTGGTGATTGAAATCATAGTTTTCGTTAGCCCAAGTTTATTGTGCTGTTAGCTTATATTGTCTAGTTCTCCTGCTTATTTGGAAATCTAGAACTTGCTTTGAATGTGGATTGAGGCGAAATTCTAGGTAGATCTTTGAGGTAAGAAATGAACGTAGGCCTTCTTTGTAGAGCCATAGCCTAAATTGACCTAGCTTAATGATTTTTATCCCTAGTTAGCCCAGTTGAGCCTAAATAAATTATCACTTATTTTGTTGGTCACCATGCTTTAACCCTTAGCCTGTTTGTTGTTATGACTTGTTCTTTGTTCAACCAATTCCCTTTTGGGCACTTTAAGTGTTGATCTGAATATAAAAATTTTGGTGTGAGGTGTAATTGTAAACAACTGGTGAAAGAATAATTGTTTGAAGTTGTCGATATTTTGAGATGTTGTCGTAAGAACTAAAAAAAAATAGTTGCTTCGGTATTTCAAAAAAAAAAAAAGCAACAAAGAAAAGTTGGCAACTCCATAAAAAAAATTAAAAGGGATGAAACAAAATAGAGGTTTATTGTTTAAATGAGATGAAAGGCAATTGTACTTAAGAGATAAAATAAATGTGAAGTGCCCATAGGGAATTTGAGTCACTATTATCTATATGTATCCTACCCATCCCTAAAGCCTACTTTACAACCTTGCAAAAGTCCTACATGATCTTAACTCAGAGACTCCTATATTAGTGGAGAACCACATGATAGTCAAGCTTATGGTTATTTCCAGTAGCTTGAGGTACTTCTTTGTTGAGAGTGAGCGTAACTTTTTTATCTATGCCCTTCTTTGATCCTATATCTATATATTATGTGATATATGGGCATCTCTCTTCATTCAGTGAGACACACTTAGGATTAGAAAATATTATGATTTCAGTTTTCAATAGGTGAATATGAGTACAGCTGAAAGTTGTTTGAACTCGTGGATTGGTCTTAGTCAATTCTTCTGTGTCAAAACCTCTCCTGATTTCACTAAAGTGTTTAGTTACTATGTTCATTTTTTTTCTTCTTTGCTCGAGGACGAGTAAAAGTTCAAGTATGGGAGAATTTGATAAGTGCATTTTACCAGATGTTAACCACACAATTTCTCTCATAAAAATATATAAATTGTCATGTTTCCTCCATATTTTTAACTTTATTTTGCAGGAATAATTATAGAAGAATGTTGTGCGCAATATGAAAAAAGAAAAACAAATATTCAAGGAAAATACAACAAAGAAGTGTAAGATCGAGCTATGATTCATTACTGCCGTGATAATGCACCAAGTCTCGATTTGCCATGATGAAATCGATGAAATCTAAACTTAGAAAGACAGAATCCTTCTCCGCAAAATTCAAAAATGTAGATTTTCCATGGAAAATCTAGCAC
>NW_017684022.1:0-5647 GCF_001879085.1 Nicotiana attenuata
CTTTTTTCATTGAAAATTTGACGGTTGTTGATCTGGGTGCACAGGTGCATGCCTAGAAATTCTACGAGGACTGGAGAACTGCTTGAAGGACTCTCGGACCCCGAGAAGACATTTCGGGCATTGAATCGTGCAAACAAAAGACTGCAACAATCACCATAAATACACCAACTCGAAATTGACATGGGCGACATAAACGATTCCAACGTGAACGTCAGGAATGAGCAATTGGCACCTCCTGTGCCTGAGGGTGCACTTTATGACTGGGCACAACCCACAGCTGACAATCTGGCCACTGCCATTATTGTGCCTGCAATACAAGCTGAATCGTTCCAGATCACAAATAACATGCTACACTTGTTGCAGAACAAGGGACTTTTTTCTGGGACACAAACAGAAGACCCGCAGCAACACTTAAAGAACTTCCTGTCTATTTGCAAAACTCAAAGGCAACCGAACGTGACTCCGGAAGCAATCAGACTATTATTGTTTCCATTCTCGGTGACAGGAGCTGCTCAGGTTTGGCTAAACTCGCTTCCCATAAACTCTATAGCAACTTGGGATGAGTTGGTCAAGCAATTTCACAACAAGTTCCATCCTCCCAACAAGACCGCTCAACAAATTGATGAGATTGTGAGCTTCAAACAGAAACCATTGGAGACACTACACGAGACATGGGGCAGGTTTAAAGGAATGTTGGTTATGTGTCCCCACCATGGTATTCCAGAGCAGATGTTGGGACAACGGTTTTACATGGGATTGTCAGACAGCTTGAAGAATATAGTTGATGCCTCGGCTGGTGGGGCATTCTTGAGCAAGACTTGGAGAGAAGGTCAGAATTTGCTCGACAAGATGGCGCAGAATTCGGGTTGGACTTCTAGAAATGCACCTATCACTCCAGTGGTGCACTCAGTGCCTCTTGATCCTTCTAATACAATGGCTGAAAACATGGCGACTCTTTTGACGCAAATGAGCATCCTCACCAAAAAGGTGGAGGAATCAAGGCAGAAACAACAGGTTCACATAGTAGACACTACCAACGGGGGATTGTGCACATCTTGCATTAGCCAGCCAATTGGTAATCCATGGAATACAGAGCATGATCATCATCACCAGCACCCTGAAGATATGAACTATGTGGCTAACTATGGGGGTCAGAGGCAAGGTAATCAGAACTGGGGTCAGCAGACTCAGCAGCAGTACAGGCCACCGCAGCCACAGTATAACGCCGGAAACATGGGAGGCATGAGACCCCCCAACAACATGGCACCGTATCCTAGACCACAAGGGTACAACAATCAGCAGCAAGGGTACCATCCACCTCAGCAACAGCAGGGTGGAAGACAGGAAGACGGGTTTGCAAGGCTTGAAGCAATGATGCAGCAGGTTATTGGGTCCAATGCTAAAATAAATGAAAGGGTGGATGCACATGATGCAGCTATCAAGAATATTGAGGTACAAGTGGGCCA
The DNA here is from genome assembly GCF_001879085.1 of Nicotiana attenuata. Lineage (NCBI taxonomy): Eukaryota > Viridiplantae > Streptophyta > Magnoliopsida > Solanales > Solanaceae > Nicotiana > Nicotiana attenuata. The sequence continues at coordinate 1,467 of NW_017684022.1, forward strand.
GATTTCAATGTCACTTAACAATCGTCCTCAAGGGACATTACCTGCATCTACCCAAATCAATCCAAAAGATCAAGGCCCAAAACAGCTGATGGCGGTGAGTCTATGTAATGGTAGGGATCTAGATGTTGAGTAAGAGAGAGCTCGAGAAAACATACAGGCTGAGACACTAATTCCAGTGCCCATTGAGCTGGATGACTCTACGGGATTGACAGAGGTAACAGTTCAGCCTGGTCCTGAAGAAACGAATATGCAGCACGAGACTGAGACAGTAGTTGAGCCAGTAATTGAGACAGCAGCGGAACCAATAGTTGAGACAGTAGCTGAGAAGGAGAAACCTCACGTGATTGGGAAGAAAAGACCTCCTGCACCATTCCCGCAAAGGTTGGCCAGGCATCAAAAGGAGGAGCAGTACAAAAAGTTCCTAGAGATGCTCAAACAAATCCAGATAAACATTCCATTGGTTGAAGCTCTAAAGGAGATGCCAGGATATGCTAAAATGATGAAAGACTTAATGTCTCGGAAGTTTGACTTTCAAGACTTGTCGACGGTGACCCTTACTCAGACATGTAGTGCAGTGGTATCTAGACCTGTTGCTGAAAAGCTATCTGATCCAGGTAATTTTACAATTCCATGCACCATTGGGAACTATGCCTTTGCTAAGGCACTTTGTGATTTAGGGGCCAGCATTAATCTCATGCCCCTGGTCATTTATAAGAGGTTAGGCATTGGCAGAGCTCGACCTACTTCTATGTTATTGCAGCTGGCTGACAGGACTGTTAAGCGTCCATTTGGGATTCTTGATGATGTGCTTATTCAGGTGGGGAAATTCGTGTTCCCTGCAGATTTTGTAATCTTGGATTGCAAAGTGGATGAAGAAATTCCCATAATTCTAGGACGACCCTTCTTGGCCACCAGAAAAGACCACTTCCCACTTCCCTTCATTGATCAAATGCTGGATAGATTGGCAGGGAGGTCACACTTTTGCTTCTTGGATGGGTACTCAGGGTACAATCAGATCTCCATTGCCCCTGAGGATAGAGAAAAGACCTCATTCACATGCCCGTACGGAATTTATGCCTTCAGGAGGATGCCCTTTGGTCTATGCAATGCACCCGCCACATTCCAACGGTGCATGATGGCCATATTTACTGACATGGTAGAAGATATAATGGAGGTGTTCATGGATGACTTCTCAGTGGTGGGGAACTCATTTGAGGACTGCCTAGTGAATCTGACGCGTGTTTAAAACGGTGCATTGAGACTAACTTGGTTCTGAATTGGGAAAAGTGCAATTTCATGGTACAAGAAGGCATAGTCTTGGGGCACCGAGTGTCAAGCAAGGGAATAGAGGTTGATAGAGCAAAGGTTGATGTCATAGCAAAGCTGCCGCCGCCAACGTCAGTCAAAGCCATAAGGAGCTTTCTTGGACATGCCGGATTCTACCGGAGGTTCATTAAGGACTTCTCCAAAATTGCCAACCCTCTCTGTAAGTTGTTAGAGAAAGATCACCCCTTTGTATTTTCAGATGAATGCAGGGTAGCTTTCGGGGTGTTAAAGCAAAGGTTGGTCACAGCACCCATAATCGTTGCCCCTGATTGGGAGCAACCGTTCGAATTGATGTGTGATGCTAGTGACTACGCGGTGGGGGCAGTGCTGGGCCAGCGGAAGGACAAACTGATGCACCCAATCTACTATGCTAGTAGGACGCTGAGTGGAGCCCAGTTGAACTACACAGTGACAGAGAAGGAGATGCTAGCTGTGGTATTTGCTTTTGACAAGTTTCGGTCCTATCTAATAGGATCCAAGGTAATCGTATATTCTGACCATGCAGCTCTTAGATACTTAATAGAAAAGAAGGACTCTAAGCCACGCCTGATTCGTTGGGTGTTGCTACTGCAAGAGTTCGATCTTGAAATTCGTGATCGCAAGGGCACTGAAAATCAAGTCGCTGATCACCTATCACGACTTGAAGGAGCTGAAAATGTAGTAGAAGTGGAGGAAATTCTGGAAACTTTTCCAGATGAGCAGCTGCTCGTTACCACTCATCAGGAAGCGCCTTGGTATGCAGACTATGCTAATTACCTGGCCAGTGGTATTGTTCCTCACGACCTGTCATCGGTCCAGAGGAAGAGATTCTTTCGTGAAAGTCAATTGTATTACTGGGATGAGCCCTACTTGTTTAGAATATGCCTTGATAACATGATCCGGAGATGCGTCCCCGAGATCGAACAATCTTCTGTCTTGCAGGCTTGTCACGCTTCGGCGTATGGCGGTCACTTTGGAGGAATCAGGACGGCAGCTAAGGTGCTAGAGGCCGGATTTTTCTGGCCAACGGTGTTCAAGGATGCTCACTTATGGGTCAAGAGCTGTAATGAATGTCAACGCACCGGGAACATTTCCCGGCGTCACGAGATGCCCATGAACCCAGTTCAAGAGGTGGAAGTGTTTGATGTTTGGGGGATAGATTTCATGGGTCCCTTCGTCAGCTCCTATGGCAATAAATACATTCTTGTTGCTGTAGATTACGTGTCCAAGTGGGTGGAAGCTGCTGCATTACCCACCAATGATGCTAAGGTGGTAGTCGGGTTTCTCAAGAAGAATATATTCACCCGCTTTGGGACACCGCGTGCAATTATTAGCGATGGAGGCACTCATTTCTGCAACCGGGCCTTCGAGAAGTTGTTGGCTAAATATGATGTGCGCCACAAGGTGGCTACTCCGTACCACCCACAGACCAGTGGACAGGTTGAGGTGTCCAACAGAGAGATCAAGAGCGTATTGACAAAAACTGTAAATGCTACAAGAACTGACTGGTCAAGGAAGCTAGATGATGCACTATGGGCCTATAGGACAGCTTTTAAGACACCAATTGGTATGTCACCATATAAGTTGGTGTTTGGGAAGGCCTGTCACTTACCTGTAGAACTTGAACATAAAGCGTGGTGGGCACTGAAACAGCTGAATTTAGACTTGGAAGCTACGGGCACGTCGAGAGTCACTGAATTACATGAGCTAGAGGAGTTTTCGGTATCTTGCTTTTGAGAGCACAAGGCTATATAAAGAGAGAATGAAGAGGCTTCACGATCAGAACATCATTGAACGAAATTTCAAACCTGGGGACAGGGTATTGCTTTATAACTCAAGACTGCGGTTATTCCCGGGTAAGCTAAAGTCAAGGTGGTCTGGACCATTTCGCGTGGTTGAAGTGTTTCCATCAGGAGCTGTGGAAGTTGCTACTGAAGATGACTCTCGTACATTTAGAGTCAATGGTCAGCGGTTGAAAGTGTATATGGGCATGAACGAGCCTAAGGAGATGACCGAGCTGCATTTGAATGAACCCCAGAGGTTGAGCGAACCTTAATTTTGCTCACATTAGTCGTGCCGCGACGTTAAATCAGGCGCTACGTGGGAGGCAACCCATGACATTGTTGTAATTGTAACCTTTGTAACCTATTTATAAAAAAAAAAAAAAAAACTGGGCGTTAGAATCATAGAGGAGCCCTCGACCGCGGTTCTACCGCGACCGCGGTGAAACCGCGGTCAAAAGGCCTCGCGGAATCTCACTGCTCGCGGTTCTACCGCGACCGCGGCAGAACCGCGGCAAATACAGACGCGGCCAGGTAAGTTATTTTAATTTTTTTTTTCTTTTCTTTCTTTTCCTAATTTTTTTAAAACACCCCCCCACCTAAATACCCCCTATTCCGCCCCAAACCCCCATTCCCCTCTTTCTTTCTCTCTCTCTTCACAAACCAACTCTCTCTCTTCTTCTTCTTCTTTTTCTTCTTCAACACCATTCATCCCCAACCCACACTCCCACACCTCCATTTTTCTCCTCTCTTTATTTTCTAAGTAGTGTAATTTGTTAATTTTGTAATTATAATTAAACCCTAGTTAGGATTAGTATAGTAATTTCAATTTTTTTTTCTTTCTTTCATGATTATTATGGTTATAGTTGTTGTAGTTGATGTTTGGGGGGGTTGTTGGTGTCACATTAGTTGGGTCTCCATTATAATATAATTGTGAAATTGTTTTGGTGGTTTGGAGACCTAAACTAGTTTTATGGTGAATATTGGTATTGGGTCATGTGTTGCCCAAGAATGATGGCACTATGTTGTATATTTTTGGGGGTGTTCTAAGCCCGACTTAGGTTTGGGGTGTTGTACAGGATGGTTGTTGTTGTA
>NW_017684022.1:7052-7956 GCF_001879085.1 Nicotiana attenuata
TTGTATATGTGTGAGTTGTTATATTAGGATTAGCTGAATTGGCCCAACGACGGACACTTCTTGACGGGGTTCTTGAGGGTCTAAGTCAGTAATATATTGTAGAGGACTTTTCCTGATGACGGACTAGGTGGACAATACTCTTGAGGGAAGTAGTCCATGTAGGTTTTGTATTTTATTTTATTTTCTTCTTTTAGGTAGTGTAGTACCTCCCCCTTGGTTTTTCTTTTGACCACGGTTCTTTTCCAAGGGTTTTTCTTGAACCGGGTTAGGTAGATTTTTCTTTTTGAAGTTTAAGAATAAATGGGTGAAGGTCAGAATGTAACCCCAAATGTGTACATTTGTATAGAAAAGAACTTGAGTGTGTGACATCTAAGCTTGTTTGTGGACTCATAATATATGCCTTAATTTTGCACATCTTGTCTTGCTTGAACACTCGTATGATTGTGTTGATGAACTGATTCGGAATGAGTTACATGCTAAGTGTGTGTGAGCTGTTACTTGCATCTTATGTTTGCATATGATACCTAGAACTTGCCCTGTGTGTGTGCAAAGCGAAATAGAAGTTGTTCGGTTTTAGAGATGATTGAGGCATTTCTTTGTGTGACCCTTTATACTCGGAAATCCACCTGTGCATATTACCATAGTTAACCCCTTTGAGCCTGAAGCCTTTTCTTTGATAACTCTATAATGATCTAAAATGTGGTGTTTAAATACGCTAATTGAACTTTTCCCTCCTAGAAGCACTTGAAGCACTAAAATATATACAAAAGTCAAAAGTGTGGGGTGGGGAGAAAGAAAAAAAAAAAGAAAAAAAAAAAGAGAGAAGGGAAAATCAAGAATGAAGGTCGGATTGGTGAACTGGCAGTGTATAATAAATCTGAAAAAAAAAAAAAGGAAAGAAGAG
>NW_017684023.1:0-7953 GCF_001879085.1 Nicotiana attenuata
ATTTTTTTTTTCAATTTTCTTACCTATTTTAAACTACAAGTCTAAATTAATTCTAAAAACTAAATTAACCTACCCAATCTAATTAATAATTGACACAATTAATTAAATACCAAATTTAAAGGAAATCTAACCAAATTCAAAGCTAAAAATTAAACAAAGCAAAAATAACTCAATTTTTGTGATTTTTGTGTGAAATCCTAATTACTAATTAGTCTAGAATATATAAAATTAAATCCTAAATGCAAATGCAATGCGTATTTTTTTGTATTTTTATGAATTATGCTAAATTAAAAATGCACACAAAAAATGCAAATAAACACGAAAATTATGCAATTATTTCCTAAAAATCAAATAATAAAAGGCAAGATCCTAGTTTTATGGATTCTGTAGGAGTAATTCAAGTGAGGCAAAAATCACGTGCTCACACCCATCTTACTATGTTGTGCTGGTGCTACTGGCACATTTACAGCGCGTCCAAAAATTCGTATATGGGCAATATTTGGTTCATGACCAAAAACTAATTGTGACAGAGAATATTTATTATAATATGTCAGTCTGAGATGAATAAGTGATGTTGCATGCAAGATAGCATGGCCCCAAACGGTAGTGGGCAATTTTGTTTTCATATGTAGTGGTCTTGCTACCAATTGCAGGTGTTTAATAAATGACTCTACAAGGCCATTTTGAGTATGATTATAAGCTACAGGATGTTCAACTGTTATCCCAACTGATAGACAATAATCATCAAAAGCTTGAGATGAGAATTCTCTAGCATTATCAAGGCGAATAGCCTTTATAGGATAATCTGGAAATTATGCCCTTAATCGAATTATTTGGGCTAATAGCTTTGTAACGCCAGGTTGCGAAATGATAGTAGGCACACATGAGACCATCTTGAAGATGCATCTATTAGGACCATAAAATATCTAAACAACCCACTTGGTAGGTGAATAGGTCCACATATATCCCCATGTATACGCTCTAAAAAGGCAGGGTATTGCATACCAACCTTCATTGGTGATGGTCTAGTGACCATTTGGCCTTGATAACAAGCATCACAAGAAAAATCATCATTTGTAAGAATCTTCATCATTAGTGGATGCCCACTTGAATTTTCGATAAATTCGTCTCATCATTATTGATCCAAAATGGCCCAAACGGCCATGCCAAAGCACAAAAGTATTTGAATCAGTAAACTTCTGGTTTACGATAGAGTGTGCTTCAACTGTACTGATCTTTGAATAGTATAATCCAGAAGATAAAGTTGATAACTTTTCTACAATGCATTTCTGGCAAGAAAATTTTTTTGTAATACAAAGATATTCCACGTTCAGTTCATCTATGGTCTACATGATAACCATTTCGGCGGATATCTATAAAACTCAACAAGTTTCTTCGGGACTTGGAGGAGAACAATGCATTGTCTATAATAAGTTTTATTCCTTTATAGAGAAATATAATGGCTCTTCCGGAGCCTTCAATCAAACTTATATTACCATAAATTATTGAAACATTTGCTTTTTCCTTATGCAAATAAGAAAAGTATTTCTGATTCCTGAATATGGCATGAGTTATTCCACTATCAATTACACAAATATCTTCATGATTGGTCTTTGATCCAAACATAATTTGAGAATTATCTTCAAAATGACATAAACAAAATAAATATTATAGTAAATATCATTATCAAAGCATAACTTTTACATAACCATACTAACTAATACAAACAACAGAAATTTAAATTTCTACAGATGCATCAGCGATCACATGACTTGTTTCTCCTTCTGGGAGTGCAAGGTAATCAGCTACATCCAAATGCATGAAGTCAACATTATCTTCAGAAATAAAATTTGCTTCAGCATTTTTCTCTGTCTTCTTTAGGGAGGCTTGATGAAGCTCAACCAGATGCTTTGGCGTACGATAGGTACGTGACCAGCGCCCTTTTCCTCCACATCGATAGAATGCATTTTCTGCATTTGTTGCTTGCACCGCTTCATGCTTTTCTTCCTTTCTTTTTCACTGCTGGTGGTTAGGAGGGTTCTTTTGTGCATTATTATTACCATGATTAGATTATCTTCCCCAATCACGGCCATGACCACGACTAGGGCCACGACCTCTTCCATGCTTAGCTTGGTGGAAGTTCGTCTCATTCACTTCAGGGAATGGACAAGAACCAGTTGGTCGGCTTTCATGGTTTTTCAATAATAGCCATTATGTTGCTCGGCTGCAAGAAGATGTGAGATAAGTTTATAATACTTTTTGAATCCTATCTCTCGATATTGCTGCTGTAGGAGCATATTCGAGGCATGAAAAGTGGTGAAAGTTTTCTCCAACATATCATGATCAGTAATATTATCACCACAATAATTTCAATTGGGAAGTAATTATGAACATAGCAGAGTTATACTCACTGATATATTTCCCAAATCCATCCCATGGGGAAGATCCATCCCCAGGTATATAAATGCTCCGGACAAGATCCATGCCCAGGGAAGATCCATCCCACAATATGATCAACCGCACTCACTGGGGGTGTGTTCAGACTCCGTAAAAGGCTCCTTCAACCCAAGCACTAGTAGAACCGTTGCGGCGTGCTGCCCGATCCCATATATGTAATCAATATAACATGTTGCAGCGTGCAGCTCGATCCTATAATATCACCCACACTCAGACCCTCGGCCTCACTCGGTCATCATTCTCTCCAGTCTCTAGGGCTCACAATGCCATGAAACTAGCCCAAAATGATGATATGATATGCCAATAAATGGTAACAGAGACCGAGATATGATATGCATATGAATGCGTATGACTAAGTATATAAAGAAATGAAAGTAGATAACTCAACAGCTGAAATAACCTCAGTGGGCCCCAACAAGATAAGCATGTAGCCTAGACATGGTTTCTAACATGGATCACAGCTCAATAGCTCAAATACATAGAAATTTCATGGTTACAAGTAAGATCAGTACCACAAAAATAACAGAGTCACAATTCACACGGTGCACGCCCACACACCCGTCACCTAGAATGTTCGTCACCTCATCACCAATCACATAACACAAAATTGGGGGTTTCATACCCACATCATCAAGTTTAGAAGTGTTACTTACCTCGAACAAGCCAAATCCAATACCGAGCAAGCCAAACGATACTCCACAAATGCCATCCCGTGCGTACCGACCTCCAAATGGCTCGAAACTAACCAAAAACAACTCAAATACATCAAATAATGCCAAAGCAAGCAAACTCGATTGATAAAGGTCGAATCTTTAATCAAAAGCCCAAAATCGGCCAAAAAGTCAAAACCCGTGCCCGCACCTCGGAACCCGACAAAACTCACAAAATCCGATAACCCATTCAATTATGAGTCCAACCATACTAGTTTCACTAAAATCTGACTCCAATCGATGTTCAAAAATCAAAAATTCACATTATGAAACTTTAGGCAAAAACCCCCAATTTTCTCTTTAAATTCACAAACTAATTACCAAAAAACGAGGATAGATTTACGAAATATAACCAAAACCGAGTAGAGAACACTTACCCCAATTCATATGGTGAAAATCGCCTCAAATATTTCCTAATTTCGAGCTCCCCAACTCAAAATATGTTAAATGAACAAAACCCTCATTTGAATACTGTTCCGTCTCGTTTCTTGTGCCAAATAATCTCGAAACTCACTTTTGATGCCTCCAATAGATTCCTTATGAAATTCTAGTCAAGTGAGGCTCTTGAATCATTCCATTGACCTTATATTGAAGATTTTTAATATTTGAAAACAGTGCAGATTTTTAAATACAAAGTCAGTGGCAATTTCGTAAAAGAAATCTGGCAACCCAATTCTTAGTAAAATGACCCATAAACTCCTCATACGATATTTGAATTCGACGATTCTTTTTTCTATGGCTCCGTAATTATGATACGGATCTAATGCTTTAATAAAAACAGAAATTGGAGCTTATTTTCTTAATGTAGTACCATTTATGCTTGAAGAAACAATGTCGAAACATAAAAATCAAGCGCAACACAACCCAAACCTATCCGAAACTCACCTGAGCCCCTTGGGTCCCCGTACAAACATACAACAAGTCCCATAAAATAACACAGACCTAGTCGAGGCCTCAAATCACCCATAACAATATTGAAACAACGAATCGCATCTCAAATCAAACTTAATGAACTTTTCCAAATCTTCAAATTTCAATTTTCGCCAATTAGTGCCGAATCCTTCTAGAAATATTCAATTGCAAATCTATGCATATGCTCGAGTCCAAAATCACCATCCGAACCTAACGGAACCATCAAACTCCAATTCGAGGTCAAATGCTAAAAAGTCCAACTTGGTCAACTCTTCCAACTTAAAGCTTCAACCATGAAATTCATTCTTCCAAATCGATTCCGAATAACCTAAAAACCAACACCGACGATTCGCATAAGTCATAATACATCATACGGAGCTACTCATGCCCGTCAACTACCGAGGGAAGTGAAAATGCTCAAAACGACCGGTTGGGTCGTTATAGGTGCCCCGGTAGACGCGCAGACCGAGTGAGTGTCCGCCGATCCAGATCCAGATGAGATTAAGGACTATGAGGGTACGGTGCTATCCTTGTACTTTGTTTGTTGCACATCGCCTTATGTACACTTCCCCCTTTTTCTCACTTTTTTGGTGGTTTGTCAATTTGAATCTATTTTCTTTATGCTACCGAAAGACGGAAAGGGGAACCGACTCGTTCCTTTCTTGCGGAGGACGACTCAAGGCCTGTGTAATTATACTAATAAGAAACCTAACGTGTTCTTAAAGGTATTAGGTTTACATGCTAACATGTAGTATTATATGTCTATGTTCTAAAATAATTATACTAATAGGATTCCTAAAGGTAATCATGTAGGATTCCTAACTTGTAGTATTATGTCCTAAAACTAATAGGATTACAAATGTCTAGAATTCCAGTTATGTCCTTTTATTGTATGTCATTATGCTTAATATTATAAGATTATTTTTGTAAACCGACATTATATTCATGCTTTTATAATAATTAGTCTCTATGAATGTCTGTTGCACGTTAATAATGGCACGCGATGGTTTAAACATTTATTTATATGAAGGAACAACAAAATTTATGAGAGAAATTTTATGTATAATAATACAACAATCATCTAAATACCGAAAAATATTATCACATTAGCATAATACATGAATTCAAAACAAAAAGACATCATCAAAACTTACACAAATAATCAATTTTGTCATGTTAGTTAGATATTTATGTATTGTACTTTAAAAGTATTTAGTGTAATGGTATCTTACCGAACACTTCTTTGTAGACGATGTTTTTCTTTGTGTATGTTTCCTCCTAGTGCGTTGGTTGCTCTGCCTTAACTAGAACTCTTGTTTTCGATCTTGATATCCCTCTTGAAAGTGCCACATATAGTTGTTCGTGCAAGAAAACATATGAAAATTATTTACACACAAGTTTAAAAGGATATTTCTTAGTTTCGGAAGATGAAAGTTGACTTCAAGGATAATAAGATACATAGAAGCAAATTGACCAGTATTATAATTTTTGCATGTATGACGTTATTTGTCAAAACTTCTATATACCATCTGTGTGTCATTACATAAGCCATTCGGCGTATATAAGTTTTTCAGTAGCATGACGGATATATTTTTCTTCAAACATCATCCTATATACAATGGAAGATCGATTTTTACTTAGTCTATTATAAATACGGTGAAACTAATATACATATAAAATAATAAACTTGAGAACTGTAATGATCCGACCAGTCGTTTTGAGCCCTAGCGCGCCGTTCAGCAGTTTGAGGCCATGAGCAGCTACAATTCAGGCATTATGACTTGTATGTGTGGTCAAAATTAAATTTCGGGAAGTTCGGAGTTGACTTGGAAAGGAAAGTCTCATTTAGGAAGCTTTAAGTTGAGAGAATTGACTAGGATTAGATTTCAGAGTAAACGACCTCGGAATCAGGATCTGAAGGTTCCAGCAGGTTCGTATGATGATTTCGGACTTGGGCGTATGCCCGGACCGGGTTTTGGGTGACCCAGGAGCATTTTGGCGCCTATTGTGGAAGTTGGCATTTTGGATGAAATTTCATAAGTTTCGGTTGAAGTGCATCTCAGTGCTATCGATGTCCGTTTGGAATTCTGACTCTAAGAGTAGCTCCGTATGGTGATTCTGGAGTTGGAAGCGCGATCGGAAGTGAATTCGGATGTTCGTGGAGCATTTAGGAGCCATTTGGCTAAAGATAGAAATCCGAAGGTTTTTGAGGAGTTTGACCGGAGGTGGACTTTTTGATATCGGGGTCGAAATCCGATTTTGAAAGTTGGAGTAGGTCCGTAATGTCAAATATGACTTGTGTTTGAAATTTGAAGTCAATCGGACGTGATTCGATAGGTTTAAACATCAAAAGTAGAAGTTTGAAATTCTAAAGTTCATAAAGCTTGGATTGGAGGTCGATTCTTGGTTTTAGCGTTGCTTGATATGGTTTGAGGCCTCGATCAAGTCCATAATGTGTTTTGGGATTAGTTGGTATGATTGGTTGGGGTCCCGGGGGCCTCGGGTGGATTCCGGGTTGTTAACGGATCGAAAATGGAATTTTGAGGAGTGCTGAAGCTGCTGCTTCTGTCATTACCGCACCTGCGGTTGGTGGACCGCAGGTGCGAGACCGCAGAAGCGGTCCTTCTACCGCAGAAGCGGCCCTAGGCCAGGCACCCCAAGACCGCAGATGCGGCCCTAAATCCGCATAAGCGAAACCGAAGAAGCGGCCCAGATCGCAGAAGCGGTCTTCTTTCCGCAGAAGCGCTGGTCGCAGGTGCGGCCCAGGACCGCACATGCGGTAATTGCAGATGGCAGTGGCCTTCATTTATTCGGACTCTAGGCCATTTTTGTTCATTTTCACTCATTTCTTGGGCGATTTTGGAGCTCTTGGAGGGGTGATTCCGCCTAGCATTTGTGAGGTATGTTATTTCTAATTAATGTGAGNAACCTAAAACAAATGCGGAATGTATTTTTTATATTTTCCATATGAATTAAAATGCACAAATAAAAATGCAACAATTACCAAAGAACGCCACAAAATTCACAAGAATTTATAAAATACTAGAAAAATTGTTTTGTTTGAAATTTTGGGAATTACTGCTTAGGGCAAAAATCACGTGCTCACAGCTGCCCCTCTTTGTCCGGAAACACGAAGAGTTTTCGTGCAAAGACAAGTGAGCCGAAATGAACGATTTTTGCCCGGTTGCATATTCCGTGTGAAGCAGTTTTGAAAAAACTTGACCGCGCCCTGCTTCAGAGGTTGCCTACATATCCTGGGCTAAACAGGAATCAGGTCAGTGTAGTTCGGGAAGGTTTGGTAGCTGGGACTACCAGGAGCTGTGATTTCACTGCTGTTGTTGCTGCTACTGCTCGCTGACCTCCTTATTACACCGTGTCAAAACAAAAAGAAGCTAGTCTAAGCTATGAGTTACAAAAGGTCCTATCTATGCCTTCTAACTTGCTCTTAGTGTTGCTTTGAACTTGTATCTTTCTACTGGAATTCTTGTGTTGTTGCCTTGCATTGTGATTGTAGATGTTTCACCATTCCTCTGGGTGATGTTTGACTGCTGCAATTTGCAATATGTGCCTCTATTCTTCAGGCGGGCTCCTGATTGCGGAACTTGAAATGTATTCCCTTGTTCTCCAGGTGGGCGCCTGATTGTTAAAACTTGAAATGTATTCCCTTGTTCTCCAGGTGGGCGCCTGATTGCTAAAACTTGAAATATATTCCCTTGTTCTCCAGGTGGGCGCCTGATTGCTAAAATTTGAAATATATTCCCTTGTTCTCCAGGTAGGCGCCATATTGCTAAAACTTGAAAAATATTCCCTTGTTCTCCAGGTGGGCGCCTGATTGCTAAAATTTGAAAAATATTCCCTTGTTCTCCAGGTGGGC
>NW_017684024.1:0-1807 GCF_001879085.1 Nicotiana attenuata
TCAGGGGTGCGAGCAACGGGGGTCTGATTGCCTCCCCCGGCCTGCGAAGTAGCTGCCGTTGTGGTGGTTGAAACTGCCTGAGCTAGGCCAGTGCAAACTGTCAAGATCTGAGCCAAGGTCTCCTGAAGACCCGGAATCACGATGGGCACAACTGGTGCCTGAACTGGTGCTGCTGGAGCCTGAACCAGAGCTGGGGCAGCTGGTGGATCAACAGGTGCTGCCCTCGCCACTCTGCCTCTGCCACGACCACGCCCGCGTCCACGGCCTCCGGTGGCCTCAGTGGGTGGTACTGGTGGTCGTCCACCTCGTTCGGTCGCTCGTGTCCTCACCATCTGTGAGAGAATAGAATAATGGAAGTTTAGTCCTTAGTTCAACAAAGCCGCACGACAAGAATTTCAAGAATGTGAAGTTTTTCCTAAAGGTTCTGCAGCCTCTCGAGGATAAATACAGAGGTCTCCGTACCGATCCGCGAGACTCTACTAAACCGGCTCATGACTTGCGAGACTTAGTAACCTAGGCTCTAATACCAACTTGTCACGACCCCAACCCCGATCGTGATGGCACCCAACACAATGTTTGGCAAGCCCGACCAATTAACAACCTTAACCCAACTCCTTATACAGTTTATTATTAATCAACACAGATAAATTACCAAGTCTTAATACTAAAAATCTGAAATAAGAGTTTAACATGCGGAATCAAAATAATAATCCTAGTACATAGCCCATATAGATCCAGTATCACAAGTCTGAGCCTCTAATACAGGTTTATCAACCTAACGCATAGCAATCTAGGAAATTACGAAATAAAACAAAGGATAGAAGGGAGAGATCAGGGCTGCGGACGTCATTGCAGCTACCTCGATGCTCCCGGATATGTGCTGCTCAGCAGAAAATCCTCACTCAGGCTCAGATGCACCTGGATCTGCATGCAGTTGAAACAAGTAGAATGAAATCAATAAAACACTGAAATCGAAATGCAGAAATGCTAAGGCAAATAAGCAATTAAGTGACAGATATAGAAAGATAATCAACACATAATATGGTACCCTCTAGTACCCGCTGCGGCGTGCAGCCCGATCCATTTATTTATCATCGACGACGCTCACTGGGGGTGTTGCAGACTCCGGGAGGGGCCCCTTACGGCCCAAGCGCAATATCAAGCCATCTCGTGGCATCAGCTAGGCCCTCGGCCTGATATCAATATCAATATAATACCGCTGCGGCGTGCAGCCCGATCCTTACTCAGTCCAGAAATCACATAAGCCCCTCGGGCAATAATAAAAATAGTAGTTCTCAGCCCAAAACATCATTTAGTATATCTTTTAGTTTCAAAATCCGAGTAAAGATGGCTGAGTTGTAAAATAGTAGAAAACTGTACGACTGAGTTCAAGTAATAAATCCATACAGTGAGGATATGTGATAAAAACTCCCCGAAGGGTTCAAATAGTTGGCACGAAGCTCCAATATGATAATCAATTCAAATAATGATGACAACAAATAGGCTTCAATCAAATAAGCGGTAAGAACATCACTCGGGACGGACCAAGTCACAATCCCCAATACTAAACGACCCCACGCTCATCATCAAACGCGTGTCTCACCTCAATATAGAACTACGATGTGCAAATCCGGGGTTTCAAACCCTCAGGACATCATTTACATTCATTACTCACCTCAAGCCGGCCAAAACTCTAGCTAGCTATGCCCTTGCCTCTCAAATCGACCTCCTCGCGCGTTGAATCTGATCAAAACCACAACGAATACATCACAATATGCTAAGGAAACAATACCCAATCGAAAACAAT
>NW_017684024.1:4035-7952 GCF_001879085.1 Nicotiana attenuata
TCGACAAGCTGGGTGGCAAAGCAAGCATATAAGCCACCTCCCCAATCCTCCTAAGTACCTTAAAAGGCCCAATGAACCGCGGACTCAACTTCCCTTTCTTTCCAAATCTCATAACACCCTTCATGGGCGACACCTTCAGCAAAACCTTCTCACCAACCATGAATGACACATCTCGAACCTTCCGGTCTGCATAACTCTTCTGATGCGACTGCGCTGTACGTAGTCTCTCCTGAATCACCTTCACCTTCTCTAAGGCATCCTGAACCAAATCTGTCCCCAATAGCCTAGCCTCGCCGGGCTCGAACCAACCAACTGGAGATCTACATCGTCTCCCATACAAGGCCTTATACGGTGCCATCTGAATGCTGGACTGATAGCTGTTGTTGTAGGCAAACTCTACAAGTGGCAAAAACTCATCCCATGAACCTCCAAAATCAATGACACAAGCACGCAACATATCCTCTAATATCTGAATGGTACGCTCGGACTGTCCGTCCGTCTGAGGATGAAACGCTGTGCTCAACTCCACCTGAGTACCCAACTCTCTCTGCACGGCTCTCCAAAACTGCGAAGTAAACTGAGTACCCCTATCTGAGATGATAGAAACTGTAACACCATGCAACCGAACAATCTCCCGGATATAAATCCCCGCCAGCCGCTCTGAAGAATAGGTAGTAAACACTGGAATGAAGTGCGCGGACTTGGTCAGACGATCAACAATCACCCAAATAGCATCAAATTTCTTCAAAGTTCGAGGAAGTCCAACAACAAAGTTCATAGTAATCCTCTCCCACTTCCACTCGGGAATATCCATCGGCTGAAGCAAGCCACCAGGTCTCTGGTGATCATATTTCACCTGTTGACAATTGAGACACCGAGCCACAAATCCTACAATATCTTTCTTCATTCTTCTCCACCAGTAGTGCTGCCTCAAATCCTGATACATCTTCGCAGCACCCGGATGAATAGAATACCGCGAGCTATGGGCCTCCTCCAGAATCAACTCTCTAAGCCCATCCACATTGGGCACACAGATCCGACCCTGCATCCTCAACACACCATCATCACCAATGGTCACATCTCTGGCATCGCCATGCTGAACTCTGTCCTAAAGGACAAGCAAATGCGGATCATCATACTGGCGCTCTCTGATGCGATCATATAAGGATGACCGAGAAACCATGCAAGCTAACACCCGGCTGGGCTCCGAAATATCTAATCTCATAAGCCGATTGGCCAAGGCCTGAACATCAATTTCAAATGGCCTCTCCCCAACTGGAATGTACGCCAAGCTCCCCATACTCACTGCCTTTCGGCTCAAAGCATCGGCCACTACATTGGCCTTTCCCGGATGGTACAGAATGGTAATATCATAATCCTTAAGCAATTCTAGCCATCTCCGCTGCCTCAAATTAAGGTCCTTTTGCTTGAACAAATGTTGAAGACTGCGATGATCAGTGAATACCTCGCAAGATACGCCATACAAGTAGTGCCTCCAATTCTTCAATGAATGAACTATAGTAGCCAACTCCAAATCATGAACAGGGTAGTTCTTCTCATGGGGCTTCAACTGACGAGAAGCATAAGGAATAACTCTACCCTCCTGCATCAATACACAACCAATCCCAACTCTCGAAGCATCACAATATACAGTATATGAACCTGAAGCTGATGGCAAAACCAATATTGGAGTTGTAGTCAAAGCTGTCTTGAGCTTCTGAAAGCTCTCCTCACACTCGTCCGACCATACAAATGAAGCACCCTTCTGAGTCAACTTGGTCAAGGGCGATGCAATGGATGAAAATCCTTGAACAAATCGGCGATAATAGCTTGCCAACCCAAGAAAGCTATGAATCTCTGTGGCTGAGGACGGTCTAGGCCAACTCTGAACCGCCTCTATCTTCTTTGGATCAACCTGGATACCCTCGCTGGACACCACGTGTCCCAAGAAAGCCATTGAACTGAGCCAAAACTCACACTTGGAGAACTTTGCATAAAGATTCTCCTCCCTCAATCTTTGCAATACAACTCGCAAATGCTCCGCGTGCTCCTCCTGACTACGCGAGTACACCAGAATATCATCAATGAAAACAATAACGAACAAATCCAGATAAGGCCGAAATACATTGTTCATCAAATGCATGAACGCTGCTGGGGCATTGGTCCGTCCGAAAGACATGACGAGAAACTCATAGTGACCATATCTAGTCCTGAAAGCAGTCTTAAGAATATCTGAATCCCTGATCTTCAACTGGTGATAGCCCGAACGGAGATCAATCTTGGAAAACACCCTCGCTCCCTGAAGCTGGTCGAACAAATCATTAATGCGAGGCAGGGGATACTTGTTCTTAATTGTTACCTTATTCAATTGCCTATAATCGATGCACATTCTCACTGTGCCATCCTTCTTCTTCACAAACAGAACTGGCGCACCCCAAGGTGACACACTGGGCCGAATGAACCCCTTATCTAGGAGTTCCTGAAGCTGCTCCTTCAATTCTTTCAACTCTACTGGGGCCATGCGATAAGGCGGAATAGAAATGGGCTGAGTGCCCGACACCAGGTCAATAGCAAAATCAATGTCCCTGTCCGGCGGCATGCCCGGCAGGTCTGCAGGAAATACATCAGGGAAGTCCCTCACAATTGGGACAGAATCAATAGTGGGAGTCTCAGCTCCAACATCCCGCACAAACGCTAGATATGAAAGACAACCCTTCCCAACCATACGCTGGGCCTTCAAGAAAGAAATCACTCTACTCAGAACATAATCAATCACACCACGCCACTCGATCCGCGGTACACCCGGCATAGCCAAAGTGACTGTCTTAGCATGACAGTCTAGAATAGCATGACATGCAGAAAGCCAATCCATGCCCAAAATAACATCAAAGTCCACCATGCTCAATAGCAATAGATCAACTCGGGTCTCCAGACCCCCAATAGTCACAACACATGACCGGTACACACGGTCTACAACAATAGTGTCGCCCACCGGGGTAGACACATGAACAGGTAAGGCAAGAAACTCACGAGACACACCCAAATAATGAGCAAAATATGAGGACACATAAGAATAGGTGAAACCGGGATCAAACAATACTTAGGCATCTCTGTGGCAGACTGAAACAATACCTGTAATGACAGCATCTGAAGCAATGGCATCTGTCCTGCCTGGAATAGCATAAAAACGAGCCTGGCCACAGCCTGATCGACCTCCCCCTCTGGTGCGACCCCTGGCTGCCTGATCTTCACCACCCGCCCAGCCAGCCAGAGGCTTGGCTTGACAGGTTCTATCTTTGCGGCCGCACAATTCTGGGTTGCTGCTGCACTCCTTCTTGTGCGGACCGCATAATTGTGAGCACGACCGCACTCTTTCTTCTGCGCCCGCACAATATTAGTGCAGTCTGCACTCCTTGATTTTGGACTTGAACCCAGCTCTCTGATTCTTCTCTTCTGCTGACCGCATAATTGTGAGTGTGGCCGCACTTGCCATCCTGCGGCCGCACAATTATGGTGCGGTCCTCATATCTTCAGCCTGCCTAAAACCAACTCTCTAAATCTCCTCTTCTGCGGCCGTCACAATATTTGTGCGGTCCGCATAATTTGAATAAAAACTGACATGGCTCTTTCCTTTTTCACAGCCTCACACATTATTGTGCGGTCCATACTGTGGGCCTTTTTGCCTTGTTTTGGTCCTTGTCCACTTTTGACTCCTTTATGAGTTGATTTTGATTTCTTTGGCTTCATATTGCAACATTCCTGCTAAGCAAGTCACATTTCCTTAGTTTACGGGGATACCTTTAAGCATTTTGGAGCTAAACGCAAGTAAAGAGAGCGATAAGCGGTCAAAAACCTTCTATCACGGTAGTCGCTAAAAGCGACCTATTTGTCCACAGGTGTGGAAAGCCTTAGGCAGA
>NW_017684025.1:0-7952 GCF_001879085.1 Nicotiana attenuata
GTTCAGGGAGGACCACTGTTTTCCATTAAATATTTTCCGGGGTTTTGAGTTTCTAATTTCTGAAAAATGGTATTTGATTATGGGTTGAAATGAGTGGAGTTCTGAGTATGTTTTAAAGCTGGTTTGGATTGCTTGTTGGAAAATACTGTTTCATAGCTGTTTGGAGCTGTTTTCACTGTTTCACTGGTTGGTCCTGGGCTAATTTCTGCTGTTTGCTACTGATAACTTTCCCTCTCTTAATTCTGTTCATTTTCAGGTATTCATCTCACTCTCCAATGTATGAAAATGGATGAATGTGAAGATTGGTTTACTTGAATAGAGATTCATATTGGCACAGTTGTTTGGTCCATGTTGTTGCACTTTCAAAACTGTTTAGCTTAATTTAATTCTCTTATACTTCTTCTGCTCATTCTGAGAATGGATTGCTGTAATAATCTTAGCTTGGTTGTGGGGCATCAAATGTGCATGAAAGGTCTTGTTGAATGTTTGGCATAGTTTGAAAGTTGTATGTGTCCATAAGATTGGACAACTAGTCTATTTGTTCATATTACTGACAGAAGCATGTTTTAATTTAAGTTATCAATATGATTAGTATAATATTCATGTCAAAAGGGGAGGTGTGGTTATATAGTTGGGTATTTCAAGAGTATTTCAATTTTAATATGGGAATAAACATCATGTGAATGTGTTAGAACTAATATGAAATTCGGATTGTTTGCTTCCTTGATTTGGAGATAAAGGATATGTTTCTTTAGTCCCTGAGTTTCAGTAATGCTTAAAGTCGTTAGAAACTTTAGAATGGTTGTTTATTTAATTCTCTTTAAACCTCCAGTGACCATGAATTGTGTATTGCTCATGTGGTAGTAATGCCGGAAGGCTCTTGTCATTATGCTTGAGTTACGTTCTGATGTTGCTTAGGATTGAAGGCGTGACCTCTTTTAGGTCCAGCTCGAGCAAGGCTTCCTGAAAATTTGGGCTTCCGTTTAAGTCCAAATAGGGTCAGCTGTGAGACCCATTACTTTGTAGCGACCTTATTAAGCCAATGGGATTCATGCTAAGCCCAGTTCATTTTCTGAAATCAAGAGTTAGGCTTCAAGAGTTAGGCTTCACTTAGTCTTATCTTTAATTCACATTGGAGTTCAGCCGTAGTATAAAAACAGTAGGATCCCTTTGGTCTCATTTCTTTATTGATTACTTGAATCCGATTTGAGGTCTGCCATGCCGAACAAAAATGATAATTGCGTGGCCCTCGTTTTAGTTTTATAACCTAGACATTTTAAAAATGATCAATATTCGTAGAACATCCTTTAGGGCCGTTTTTAAATACTAGTGTGATTGTGTATAAGTCCGCGTAACACAATTACGCTTCTAAAAACAAAACCGGAGTATGCGTTCTCGCAACTTCGGCCCAAACATTCTTAATAATAATAAAGCGTTATTAATCGTGGACACGTTCGCGTGACATGATTTTCGACGCGCCAAACAAATAGGTATACGTACGCATAACCCGTTTCAAGATAACTTTCTTAATTAAAAGCGGTAAAGGAAGTAAACGCATATAGGTTCTAAAATCAGTAATTTAATAATTGTGTAAGCCAAGTATGATCAAAGCGACCGTGCTAGAACCACGAAACTCGGGAGTGCCTAACACCTTCTCCCGGGTTAACAGAATTTCTTACCCGGATTTCTGTGTTTCGCCGACATTAAACAGAGTCAATCTTCCTCGATTCGGGATTTGAACCGGTGACTTGGGACACCATAATTATCCTAAGTGGCGACACTGAATTTTTAATAAAATGAATCCCGTTTCGATTGTCACTTCAAGTTGGAAATAACTCCCTTTATTATACCCCTTTCCGGGTGTGTGGTGAAAAAAGTAGGTGTGACAGATCGCAGAAGCGCTACCGCAGGAGCGAGGGGAGAGTCGTAGAAGAGGGGAGGACCGCAGGTGCGGATTTGGTGACCGCATCTGCGGAGTCGCAGATGCGACAAAATGATCGCAGATGCGGATTTTGGATAATTAATGGGATCCGCAAATGCGGAGCTTGGTCCGCAGAAGCGGAAGCCGCAGATGCGGGAATTCGACCGCAGAAGCGGTTATTTCCGCAGAAGCGGCTTGTTGACCGCAAAAGCAGGAGTCGCAGAAGCGACATTAGGACCGCAGATGCGGTAATGACTAGGCAGTGCTATTTAATTCCATCTTCGCGAATTTTTGAAGGGTTTCATATTTTTAACTCGGACTTGGAGGATTGTGGGCGATTTTGAAGAGGGATTTCAATGGGTTTTGATAAGGTATGGATTCTTGGACTTAAAACACGGTTTTATGGTGTAAATACATGGATTAGAGCTGAAAACTCAAGTAATTAATGGGCCAAAATGGTGGTTTAGGGCTTGAAACTTAAGAGAGCAAAAATCGAGATTTGTGGGGTCATTTGGACTCCGATTTTGGTAATCTTTATATGTATAGACTCGTGGCGAGATAAGGAACCCGTTGATGTAAAATTTTCAAATTTTCGAGAAGTGGGCCCGGGGCTCGGGTTTTGCTAATTTCGAGATTTTTCTATTTTTCTATTCTTTTCGATTGGGTTATGTTCCTTTGGCATATTGTGACGCATTCATTGTGGTTTTGGTCAGATTCGACGCATGAGGAGGTCGATTTGAGAGGCAAGGGCATAGCGAGCTAGGATTTTGGCCGGCTTGAGGTGAGTAATAGATGTAAATGATGTCCTGAGGGTTTGAAACCCCGGATTTGCACATCGTAGTGCTATATTGAGGTGACTTGCATGCCGGATAGCGAGCGTGGGGTAGAGCACCGTTGGGGATTGTGACTTGGTCCGTCCCGATAGATGAATTTACTGTGTATTTGACTGAATATCACCTGTTATCATTATGTTTTGAGTTGACTGTCATATTTGGGCTTCGTGCCAATTGAATGAATCCTTCAGGGATTGCTATTACTGGTTTCTTACCATTTTTACATATAATTGAACTCAGTCCTAGTAATTAATACTGCTTTGCAAACTCAGCCACTTTTTTCTCAAACTTGAAACTTAAATAATATTTCTAATGAAGTTGGGCTGAATATTTATATATTAT
Organism: Nicotiana attenuata; assembly: GCF_001879085.1. Lineage (NCBI taxonomy): Eukaryota > Viridiplantae > Streptophyta > Magnoliopsida > Solanales > Solanaceae > Nicotiana > Nicotiana attenuata. Next base: position 3,097 of record NW_017684025.1, read on the forward strand.
TGTGCCCAAGGGGCTTATGTGATTCTGGACTGAGCATGGGATCGGGCTGCGCACCGCAGCGGTATTATATCGATATTGATAAGAGGCCGAGGGCCTAATTGATGCCACGAGATGGCTTTATATTGCGCTTGGGCCGTAAGGGGCCCCTCCCGGAGTCTGCACACCCTCAGTGAGCGTCGTCGACGATAAATAAATGGAGCGGGCTGCACGCCGCAGCGGGTACTAGAGAGTACCAGACTATGTGTTGCATTTCATATTTGATTGTTATTTACTTACTTATCTGTTGTAGTTTTTCCTTAATTGTTTTCATTGGTTTACGGACTTTATATTATTTGGATTAAATTGCTGCATTTATAGATCGCTTTGTGCCTATTCAGGATTTCTTATTCTCAGCCTTCATTTATATTTATTACTCACTGGGTCGGAGTACTCACATTACTCCATGCACCTTGTGTGCAAATCCAGGTACATCTGAGGCTGAGTGAGGACTTCTCTGCCGAGTAGCATATCGGGGAGTATCAAGGTAGCTGTATGACGTCCGCAGTCCTGATCTTCCCTTCTATCTTATTGCTTTATTTCCGCATTTCTTTAGAACGATATGTAGTAGGTTGATACTCATGTATTAGAGGCTCAAACTCGTGACACCGGATTCTCGGGCTGTGTAGTAGTATTGTTATTTGGGATTCCGCATGTTTTAACTCTACTTCAGATTCCAGTACTATGACTTAGTAATTTAACTGTGTTAATTAAATTCATGAGCTGCATAAAAATGGCTAAGGTTATTAAATTGGTCGGGCTTGCCTAGCAGTGTGTTGGGCGCCATCACGACCAGGGTTGGGGTCGTGACAAGTTGGTATCAGAGCCTAGGTTACTTGGTCTCGCGAGTCATGAGCCCTTTTAGTAGAGTCTCGTGGATCGGTACGGAGACGTCTGTACTTATCCTCGAGAGGCTGCAGAACCTTTAGGAAAAACTTCACATTCTTGAAATTCTTGTCGTGCGGCTTTATTGAACTGAGAACTAAACTTCTATCATTCTATTCTCTCACAGATGGTGAGGACACGAGCTACCAGACGTGGCGGACGACCACCAGTACCACCTACTGAGGCCACCAGAGGCCGTGGACGCGGTCGTGGTCGTGGCAGAGGCAGAGCAGCCGGGGCAGCACCTGCTGATCCACCAGTTGCCCCAGCTCAGGATCAGGCTCCAGCTGTGGACACACCAACAGCACCTGTTCAGGCACCAGCTGTGCCTATCGTGATTCCGGGTCTTCAGGAGGCCTTAGCACAAATATTATCAGTTTGCACTGGCCTGGCTCAGGCAGTTTCAGCCACCACAACAGCAGCAGCAGCTACTTCACAGGCTGGGGGAGGCAATCAGACCCCCGTTGCTCGCACACCTGAGCAGGTAGTGCAGGGATTACAGACACCAGAGGCACCTCCAGCTCAGCAGGTTGCACCAGTTCAGGGCTTCGTGGTTCCTGCTATGCCAGACGATGAGCAGCGTCGTCTCGAGAGGTTTGGTAGGCTCCAGCCTCCGACATTGAGTGGTGCTGAGGGCGAGGATGCCCAGGGTTTTCTTGACAGGTGTCAGCGTATGCTCCGTACGGCAGGGATTCTTGAGTCGAGTGGTGTGGCATTTACCACCTTTCAGTTCACGGGGGCTGCTCTTACCTGGTGGGAGGACTTTGAGAGGAGCAGGCCTGTCGGTGCAGCACCCCTTTCTTGGCAGTAGTTCTCCGCTCTTTTCCTGGAGAAGTATGTACCGCAGTCCCACAAAGAGGAGCTGCGTAGGTAGTTTGAGTGGTTGACACAGGGGGATATGACAGTGACTCAGTACGAGATGAGGTTCTCACAGTTGGCCCGTCATGCTATTTGGATGGCTCCGTCAGATCGTGAGAGGATCAGGAGATTTGTGGATGGCCTTAACTACCATCTCTGTATTCTGATGACTAGAGAGAGAGTATTGGGTGCTACGTTTGAGGAGGTAATGGATATCGCTCGTGAGATCGAGTCAGTTCGCCGTAGAGAGCGAGAGGAGAGAGAGGCCAAGAGTCCTCGTGGATCGGGCAGTTACAGTGATGCTCCTTCGAGGGGCCAGTTCTAGCATGGTAGAGGTCGTTCTTTCAGGCCTACTCAGTCGGCCCGTCCAGAGTATCGTGGGGGATCTTCAGGCCGTGGTCATCATGGGCCCTCGTAGGGTAAGTCTTCACTCAGTGCCCTCCCAGCTCAGAGTTCATCTCATGCCCCATCAGCTCAGGGTTCTTCTGCGCCGAGTGCATCTGCTAGTCACTCCGGTGCGAGAGGTTCCCTTTAGTCCCCATGTCCAGCACCGGGCAGTTGTTATGAGTGCGGAGAGTTTGGTCACTTGAGGAGGCAGTGCCCTAGACTTCGTGGCAGTCAGCATCAGCAGAGGGGTCAGCCCTCGACTTCTGCTCCAGTTACATCATCACCCGCCCAGCCAGCTAGGGGTTGAGATCAGGAAGCCAGGGGTCGTCCCAGAGGTGGAGGTCGATCAGGCGGTGACCAGGCTCGTTTTTATGCTATGCCGGGCAGGACAAATGCCATTGCCTCAGACGCTGTCATTACAGGTATTGTTTCAGTCTGCCACAGAGATGCCTCAATATTATTTGATCCCGGTTCTACCTATTCTTATGTGTCTTCATATTTTTCTCGTTATTTGGGTATGCCCCGGGAGTCTCTTTCTTTACCTGTTCATGTGTCTACCCCGGTGGGCGATACTGTTGTTGTGGACCGTGTGTACCGGTCATGTGTTGTGATTATTGGGGGTCTGGAGACCCGAGTTGATTGATATTGAGCATGGTGGACTTTGACGTCATTCTGGGCATGGATTGGTTATCTCCATGTCGTGCTATTCTAGACTGTCATGCTAAGACAATCACTTTGGCTATGCTGGGTGTACCGCAGATCGAGTGGCGTGGTGTGACTGATTATGTCCCTAGAAGAGTTATTTCCTTCTTGAAGACCCAGCGTATGGTTGGGAAGGGTTGTCTTTCCTAGTTGGCGTTTGTGAGGGATGTTGGAGCTGAGACTCCTACCGTTGATTCTGTTCCAGTTGTGAGGGATTTTCCCGATGTATTTCCCGCAGACCTGCCGAGCATGCCACCGGACAAGGATATTGATTTTGGTATTGACCTGGTGCCGGGTACTCAGCCCATCTCTATCCCGCCATACCGTATGGCACCAGCGGAGTTAAAGGAATTGAAGGAGCAGCTTCGGGAACTCCTAGATAAGGGGTTCATTTGGCCTAGTGTGTCACCTTGGGGTGCGCCAGTTCTGTTTGTGAAGAAGAAGGATGGCACGATGAGAATGTGCATCGATTATAGGCAATTGAACAAGGTAACAATTAAGAACAAGTATCCCCTGCCTCGCATTGATGATTTGTTTGACCAGCTTCAGGGAGCGAGGGTGCTTTCCAAGATTGATCTCCGTTTGGGTTATCACCAGTTGAAGATCAGGGATTCAGATATTCATAAGACTGCTTTCAGGACTAGATATGGTCACTATGAGTTTCTTGTCATGTCTTTCGGGCTGACTAATGCCCCAGCAGCGTTCATGCATTTGATGAACAGTGTATTTCGGCCTTATCTGGATTCGTTTGTCATCGTGTTCATTGATGATATCCTGGTATACTCGCATAGTCAGGAGGAGCACGCGGAGCATTTGCGAGTTGTATTGCAGAGATTGAGGGAGGAGAGGCTTTATGCAAAGTTCTCCAAGTGTGAGTTCTGGCTCGGTTCAGTGGCTTTCTTGGGACACGTGGTGTCCAGCGAGCTTATTCAGGTTGACCCGAAGAAGATAGAGGTGGTGCAGAGTTGGCCTAGACCGTCCTCAGCCACAGAGATTCGTAGTTTCCTTGGGTTGGCAGGCTATTATCGCCGGTTTGTTCAGGGTTTTTCCTCTATTGAATCGCCCTTGACCAAGTTGACACAGAAAGGTGTTTCATTTGTATGGTCGGACGAGTGTGAGGAGAGCTTTCAGAAGCTCAAGACAGCCTTGACCACAGCTCCAGTGTTGGTTTTGCCATCAGCTTCAGGTTCATACACTGTGTATTGCAATGCTTCGCAAGTCGGGATTGGTTGTGTTGATGCAGGAGGGTAGAGTTATCGCTTATGCTTCTCGTCAGTTGAAGCCCCATGAGCAAAACTACCCCGTCCATGATTTGGAATTAGCTGCTACAGTTCATGCATTAAAGATTTGGAGGCATTACTTGTATGGCATATCTTGTGAGGTATTCACCGATCATCGCAGTCTTCAGCACTTGTTCAAGCAAAAGGATCTTAATTTGAGGCAGCGGAGATGGCTAGAGTTACTTAAGGATTATGACATTACTATTATGTATCACCCGGGGAAGGCCAATGTAGTGGCCGATGCCTTGAGCCGGAAGGCGGTGAGTATGGGGAGCTTGGCATATATTCCAGTTGAGAAGAGGCCATTTGCAGTTGATGTTCAGGCCTTGGCCAATCGATTTGTGAGACTAGATATTTCAGAGCCTAGTCGGGTGTTGGCTTGTGTGGTTTCTCGGTCTTCCTTGTACGACCGCATCAGAGAGTGTCAGTATGATGATCCGCATTTGCTTGTCCTTAAGGACAAGGTACAGCATGATGATGCCAGGGACGTGACCATTGGTGATGATGGTATGTTGAGGATGCAGGGCCGGATTTGCGTGCCCAATGTGGATGGGCTTCGGGAGTTGACATTGGAAGAGGCCCATAGCTCGCGGTATTCCATTCATCTGGGTGCCGCGAAGATGTATCAGGATCTTAGACAGCACTATTGGTGGCGGAGGATGAAGAGAGATATTGTGGAGTATGTAGCCCGGTGTCTTAATCGTCAGC
>NW_017684026.1:0-3033 GCF_001879085.1 Nicotiana attenuata
ATAGCTAAACAAACTAAACCTAGTGCCTAAATATGAATTCCCAACCTTTCTTCCAAAAATTTCAAAATCGACCCCGGGCCCGCTTGGTCAAAACACGAGGTTCGAACCAATTCCATGTTACCCATTCCCCTACGAGCCCGAATATACAATTTATTTTCAAATTCGACCCCAAAACGAGGTCTAAATCAAAGAAAATTGAAAAGCCCTAATTCTACCCATTTTTCCCCCAATTCTTACCATGAACTACATGATTTAGGTCTAGGAATTTGATAAATGATAATAGAAAATGAAGAAAACGAGTTAGATAATACTTACCCAAGAAGTTTTGGTGAAGAAGAGCTCTAAAGATCGCCTATGGGCTGTGGAGAAGATGAGTTCGTGTGTTTTGGGTGAAAAAACCCGTAACTATTCTGTTTTTGAAGTATTAAAATGACTGGGCAAAAATGCCCTTCGCGTACGCGGGAAGGGGGCCGCGTTCGCAAAGGGTAAAGGAGTCAAAGCATCGCGAACGCGAGGTACTAGTCGCGAACGCGTAGAAGGATGAACTGGGGGTCCGGGATTTGCTTATACGCGAACGCGAGAGGGGGCTGGCGAACGCGGTGAAGGGGGAACCAAGGCTACACGAACGCGGGGACTTGTCCGCGAACGCGAAGAAGGGAAAGCCCACTGGTACGCGAACGCGAAGAAGCGAATAACTGGGCAAAATTGCAGAAAAACTGCTACATCTCCTAAGTCCAAAACCACCCCGAACACCTCAGAAAACACTCCTGAGCCCTCGGGGCTCCTAACCAAACACACACCCTAACTCAACAACATCCTATGAACTTAATCGTGCGATCAAATCGCCAAAATAACATCATATACATAGAATCAAGCCTCAAATCACATAGTTTTCTTCTAAGTTTCATAAACTTTCAAATTTGGAACCTATAGTCCGAAACACGTCAAATGACGTCCGATTTCGACCAAATTTCACAGAAAGCGTTTAAACCATATATAAGACTTGTACCGGGCATCGGAACCAAAATACGAGCCCGATACCACAGTCTTTTAATCAATTTTCATTTCCATTTTCCTTAATAATTTCAGAAAAACAATTTCACAGAAAAATTCTTTTCTCGGGCTCTAGACCTCGGAATTCGACTCCGGGCATATGCCCGAGTCCCATATTTTTCTACGGACTCTCCGGGACCGTTAAATCACGGGTCCGGGTCCGTTTACCAAAAATGTTGACCAAAGTCAACTTTAATTATTTTAAAGCCACATTTTGAAATTTTTCACAGAATTTAACATATAATCTTTCCGGCTACGCGCCCGGACTATGCACGCAAATCGAGACAAGTAAAAATGAGGTTTTCAAGGCCACGGAAGCACGGAATGAAAGAGAAAACAGGTGATGACCCTTTGGGTCGTCACATTCTCCACCTCTAAACAACCGCTCGTCCTCGATCGGACAAAAGAAAGAAGTACCTGAGTCGGGAAATAGATGAGGATAACGGCTCCACATATCAGACTCGGACTCCCAGGTCGATGCCTCAGGAAGCTGACCTCTCCACTGGACACGCACTGAAGGAAAACTCTTCGACCTCAACTGTCGAACCTGCCGGTCTAGAATAGCTACCGGCTCCTCCTCGTAAGACAGATCCTTGTCCAACTGGACAGTGCTGAAATCTAACACGTGGGCTGGATCGCCATGATACCTCCGAAGCATGGACACATGAAACACTGGATGCACGGCTGACAAGCTGGGCGGCAAGGCAAGTCTGTAAGCCACCTCTCCCACACGATCGAGAATCTCAAATGGGCCAATGAACCTAGGGCTAAGCTTGACTTTCTTCCCAAATCTCATCACGCCCTTCATAGGCGACACTCGGAGCAAGACCCGCTCACCAACCGTGAAAGCTACATCTCGAACCTTACGATCCGCATAACTCTTTTGCCGCGACTGAGCCGAACGAAGCCTGTCCTGAATGATCTTAACCTTATCCAAGGCCTCCTGAACTAAATCTGTACCCAATAACCGAGCCTCTCCCGGCTCAAACCATCCGACTGGAAACCGACATCGCCTACCATACAACGCCTCATATGGAGCCATCTGAATGCTGGACTAGTAGCTGTTGTTGTAGGCGAACTCTGCTAAAGGCAAAAACTGGTCCCACGAGCCTCCAAAATCAATGACACAGGCTCGGAGCATATCCTCCAATATCTGAATAGTCCTCTCGGACTGGCCGTCCGTCTGAGGATGGAACGCTGTGCTCAACTGAACCTGGGTGCCCAACTCCTGCTGAACTGCTCTCCAGAAGCGCGAGGTAAACTGCGTACCCCGGTCCGAAATGATAGATACCGGCACCCCATGAAGGCGAACAATCTCTCGGATGTAGATCCCAGCTAACCTCTCCGATGAATAAGTGGCTGCAAGAGGAATAAAATGCGCTGACTTGGTCAGCCTGTCAACAATGACCCAAATAGCATCAAACTTCTTCCGAGTCATCGGAAGTCCAGTAACGAAATCCATAGTAATCCTCTCCCACTTCCACTCGGTAAGCTCAATCCTCTGAAACAACCCACCAGGCCTCTGATGCTCATACTTAACTTGCTGACAGTTCAAACATCGAGCCACATATGCAACAATATCTTTCTTCATCCTACCCACCAATAATGCTGCCGCAAGTCCTGATACATCTTCGCGGCGCCCGGGTGAATAGAATACCGAGAACTATGGGCCTCCGCTAAGATCAACTCTCGAATCCCATCGACATTGGGCACACAAACTCGCCCCTGCAACCTCAAAACACCATCATCATCTAAGGTCACCTTCGTGGCACCTCCACGCTGCACCGTGTCTCTCAGAACACACAAATGGGGATCCTCAAACTGCCGATCACGGATACGCTCCAATAATGAAGAACGAGCGACCGTACAAGCTAACACTCTGCTAGGCTCAGAAATGTCCAACCTCACAAATCGATTGGCCAGGGCCTGAATATCCAAAGCAAGCGGTCTCTGGCTGACCGGAACATAAGCAAGACTACC
>NW_017684026.1:4831-7951 GCF_001879085.1 Nicotiana attenuata
CTGGGACGATCGGCTGCTGGCTGGCCTCTACCTCTGGCGGTCCGTGCTCCACCTCTATGATATCTACCTCCACCTCTATGGCCTCTACCCCCGCCTCTAGCTGGCTGGGCAGTCTGTGGATCACCTGATGCCTGAATCATAGGGCGAGGACCCTGCTGCTGTGACTGAGCACCCCTCAACCTCGGGCAAGCCCTCCTGATGTGACCATACTCACCACACTCATAGCACCCGCCTGAATGCTGCGGCTAAGAAGGCTGTGACTGACCCTGTCGGCCTGAATGCCCACCCTGAAAACTCTGAAGTGGTGGGGCACTGATGGGTGCTGATGGGGAACTGTGAAACTGCTGGTCAGAATAATGCGGCTGAGAACCACGACCCCCTGAAGTACCATGAGAGACCTGTAGGGATGACTAATAGGGCCTCGGAGGATGGCCTCTACCATAAGAATCTGCACCTCCAGATGAGGTACCACTAAATCTACCTGCATGACGGGGCCTCTTATCTGACCCGTGACCACCTCCCCGTGCAAGAGCCATCTCAACCCTACGGGCCGCATTGGCCGCCTCCTGAAAAGAAATCTCACTACCGGCTCCCATAGCCATCTGGAGACGGATCGGCTGGATCAACCCATCAATAAACCTCTGCACCCTCTCTCGCTCGGTGGGGAGTATAACAATAGCATGGCGTGCCAAATCAATGAACCGGGTCTCATACTGCGTGACTGTCATAGAGCCCTGTTGGAGGCACTCGAACTGCCTGCGAAGTGCCTCTCGCTGAGTAACTGGGAGAAACTTCTCCAAAAACAACTCTGCAAACTGGTCCCAAGTCAATGATGGCGACCCTGCTGGCCTGGATAAACAATAGTCCCTCCACCAAGTCTTGGCGGATCCTGCTAATCGAAAGGTGGCGAAGTCGACCCCATTGGTCTCCACGATACCCATAGTCCGAAGGATCTCATGACAGCTAAATAAGAAATCCTGTGGATCCTCTGAAGAAGTACCGCTGAAGGTGGTGGTAAGCATCTGAGGACATAGCCCCTCCATCGCCGACCTGGGTCTCAATACCTGGCTGAACTGCCACAGCTGGCTGAACCACTAGAATATGAGCCTGGGGAGCTACTTGCTCCGGGGTACGTGTAGCAGGAGTCTGAACTCCTCCTCCAGCCTGAGAAGTGGCTGGTGCTACTGGAAGCAAACCCGCTCTAGTGACGCTATCCACAAAGCCTGCCAGTCTGACCAAAGCGTCCTGAAGATCTGGGGTGACCATGAACCCTCCTGGGACCTGAGCTGGGCCCACCGGAGCTGCTGGGGCTGGAACCTCCTCATCATAATCAATATGAGGCTCCACCTCTGGGACTGCTGCCCGGGGTTGAGCTCTGCCCCTGCCTCGGCCTCTGGCACGGCCTCGGCCCCTGCCCCTTGTAGGAACTGATGCTGGGGGCTCGGGCTGCTGCGCGGTAGAAGAGGAAGCACGTGTTCTCGCCATCTGCGAAAGAACAGAATAGAAGGACAATCAGTATTGAGAAACAGAATCGCACGACAAGAAAGAACAAAAGTGAGATTTTTCCTAACTCCGTAGCCTCTGGGGATAAATACAGACGTCTCTGTAAAGATCCCTTAGACTCTACCAAGTTTGTCCATGAGTAGCGAGACCTATGTAACCTAGAGCTCTGATACCAACTTGTCACGACCCGGACTTCCCACCATCGGGAGTCGTGATGGCGCCTACTGTCGGAGCTAGGCAAGCCAAGCATTAAAACATTTTTCTGATAACATCACAACGATATAAATAAAACGAGTCATTTAAATAAAAGAGGAAGTCTTAAAAACATAGATAACTGAAAACCAAATGCGGCAGTTTAGCATTTCTCTACCCAAGACTGGTGTCACTAACTCACGAACTACTAAAGAGTGCTAAGAACAAGTCAGAATAGAAGTACATCAATGTTTGTCTCGGTACAAGAAAAACAAACTAATAACATAGAAGGGACTCCGGCCTGCAAACGTCAGCTAGGATACCTCGAAAGTCCCTGGACTGAAGTCAGCTCTCGATAAAATCCTACTGCTGAGGCCCAAAAGCTGCTCCTGAATCTGTGCAAAAAGATGCACAAAATGTAGCATCAGCACAACCGACCCCATGTGCTGGTAAGTGCCTAGCCTAACCCCGGCGAAGTAGTGACGAGGCTAGACCTGACTACCAGATAAACCTGTGCAATTATGAAATATATTGCGAAAAATAAACAGGAAATAAGCAGTTACAAAAGGAGGGGGAAACATGCGGTGGGGAGGCAACAGTTAAAACAGGAAGTCTAAACTTAGATGATAGAACAACCAACAGAAACTTAAATCCGGAGTAAACACGATTAAGCTATAGCTTGTTGCTGCGCGCAACTCGATCTGATCACATACAATACTGTTGCGGCGTTCAACCCGATCCTCAGCTATCACTTGTTGCGGCGTGCAACCCGATCCATAAATAGACAGTGTTGTTGCGGCGTGCAACCCGATCCACAATTATACAGTGTTGTTGCGGCGAGCAACCCGATCCACAATTATATAGTGTTGTTGCGGCGTGCAACCCGATCCACAATTATATAGTGTTGTTGCGGCGTGCAACCCGATCCACAATTATATAGTGTTGTTGCGGCGTGCAACCCGATCCGTGTATAAATAACACAACCTCGCCCAATCAACAAATCACAACCAATGGGGGCGAGGGGATAGACAAACAGTAATAGAGAATCCCGGCAAGGGAAACACAAGTAAAAAGTTAAATCCCGGCAAGGGAGAAAATCAACAAAACCAATAACACGTCCCGGCAAGGGAGTAACCATCAACTCTTTCTCCTTTCTATACTTCTCACTTATAATTCACTTAACATCCGAGCTACCGCTCCAAAGAATCATTTCATATCATACCTCCTCAATCCGTAACACAACTCGAGCCATTGCTCCACGGAATTTAGTAATCGTAATCTCTGACTCATGCTCTTCACAGTATATCGTAATCATCAAATAAGCATGGAAGAATCACAACAATTCAGGATAATCTCGATATAAGGACATACGGTCATGCTAGACACCAGTGTATAGATACTCGTCACCATGCCTATACCACCGTA
>NW_017684027.1:0-715 GCF_001879085.1 Nicotiana attenuata
TCTTGACCAAAGCCCTAACCTTGCTGTTCACAGGTGTCTTCAGAGATGAACCAGGTTCAACTAGGGTGGCATTGACAGGATAGTCACAAGCCAATAAGGTCTTAACACCAAAATGCTCCTTGCTTGATGCCATCTCCCATTTCTTCAAAGGCACCCTTAGCCTGTCCAGCACAGTAGTCAGTATCAACCCATATGGAGTTGCATGTGCCTTGGAGCCATTAATGACCCTGTCTAGTAGTTTGACAATGAAAGCAGGCCAATTTATCTGCAGTCCCCTCACAAGGCACTCCATAAGCACTAGGTCCATGTAGTTGGCAGTATGCCTCTTCTCTTGTCTGGGCAGCAAGCACTTGTTAACAAATTCAAACAATACCTTGTGCTCAGGTCTCATCTCACTTTTCTGCACAAATCTGGCTTCAGGTACATCTTCAGCAATAGCAGCATCACAAAAATTTCTAGTAATTTGAAGAGCAGTGGGGAGAGATTCCCGACATGGCCACCTTTGCCTTGTATAATCATCATACCCTTCACTAGGTATGCCCAGAATCTCACCCAGTTTGATTGCATCAAACTTCACTTTTACACCCTTCACCAGGCTGGAGACTACCCCATTTTTCACAGTGGCATTGGCCATAAACTCAATCAATTCATTCCTAGCCAGCCTCCCATCCATCTCAAGGACCATGTCCTTCCACCCTTGTGTAGTAAGAGCATC
>NW_017684027.1:4396-7950 GCF_001879085.1 Nicotiana attenuata
TCCTCAAGAGTTGTATTCTTTCTTTCAACTACTCCATTTTGTTGAGGGGTCCTAGGGGTAGAGAAATTATGATCTATACCATTTTCATCACAGAATTCAGCAAACTTGGAATTTTCAAATTCAGTTCCATGATCAGACCTAATGGATGCAAGTTGATTTCCTAATTGTTTCTGAGTTTTTCTAACAAATGCAGTGAACAAGTCAAATGTTTCATCTTTGGAGGTTAGAAATAGAACCCATGTAAATCTAGAATAATCATCAACAAGCACCATTATATATTTCTTTCCACCTCTGCTCATGGTTCTCATTGGACCACATAGATCCATATGGACCAGTTCCAACGACTTGGTTGTACTTACCATTTTCTTGCTTTTGAAGGATGATCTTACCTGCTTCCCCCTTGCACATTCCTCACAAACTTTGTCTTCCTTGAACTTGATATTAGGTAACCCTATCACCAAGTCTTTAGAGACTAATTTGTTAAGCTGATTTAGACTTGCATGACCAAGTCTTTTGTGCCACAGGAGGGGATCATTGACCAACACACTTAAACAAGTGAGTTCACTTTCTAAGAGTTTAGACAAATCTACAATGTAAATATTGTTAACTCTTTTTCCCTGCAAAACAATCTTGTCAGTGGTAAGGTTAATTACAAAGCATTTGGTGGAGGTAAAAGCCACAAGGTTACCTCTGTCATACAATTGTGACACACTTATTAGGCTATATTTCAAGCCATCTATCAGGTAGACATTCTCTATGGAATGAGAATCTGTCTTTCCTACCTTTCCAACCCCAATGATCTCACCTTTCTTTCCATTACCAAAGGAGACATTACCTCCTTTTAAGTTCTCAAGTGAAAGGAACTGGTCCTTGTTCCCAGTCATATGTTTTGAGCAACCACTATCCATTTACCATATTTGGCTGCATCCTTTCACTTGGACCTACAAAAGAAATCAGGGGTTAGTCTTAGGAACCCAAACTAATTTGGGTCCCTTTCTATAGGCAAAAGGATGAATCAAATTCCTTCTTGCCCTTCCAGGCAGCTTACTTTTCTCTTGAACAAAGGCTTTGTTCTTTTGACTGGCCTATACTTTTGCATTACATTCATTTCTGTAATGGCCAGTCTTGCCACAGTGTGTGCATATTTTATTCTCAGGAAGTGTGAGGTACTTGCTTTTAGGGTCCCACTTTGGTGCTTGAGTCCCATAGCCAAGTCCTCTTTTGTTGCTACTGTGATGCTCTTGCAACCAAGAGAGTGCATCAGAGGCCTTGTTCCATTTGCAAGTTCTGTCTAATTCATGTTTCACCTTTCCTAGATCTTCTTTTAGGACTTTGATTAGTTCATCCTTTTTATACAATTCATCCTTCATTTTTCCTAGGTTTTCCTCTAGAGTGAGATATGTGTGATCAGCTTTCTTCTTTCCAGTTCCTAGTTTCAGTTTTAAGTTTTCAAACCTAAGTTCTAGGACACTGTTATCAAGTTCAAGAACCTGGTTCTTCAACTCAGCATTTGTGTTATCACTCTCATTAGCCCTAGACTCTAGACTTTTGCATTTTGCTTTTAGGATCACACATTCCCTAGACAGAACTTCCTTCTCATTGTTAATTATCTCAGACTCATCAATGAAGTCTAGTAATAGCTCAGCCAACCTTTCTTTAGACAAAAATTTAATCTTGTCTTTGAGATGAAGAATACTTACCTCTTGTTCATCATCTGATTCTTCGATGGCCATCAGTGCTTGCTCTTCTTCAGCTTCATCTTCTGACTCTTCATCTGAGGTTTCTCCCCAAGCAGCAACCATAGCCTTGGTTGAACCTTTGTTCCTTTTTGGTTGAACTTGTTCCTTCTTCCTGTTCCTTCGTTCAGCCCTTTCTTTCTTCCACTCAATTTCCCATTGAGGACAGTTCTTGATTATGTGATCGGTCTTACCACACTTGTAGCAACCCCCATTGGTCTGTTTCTCAGGAGCTCTTGTCTTGTTGAAGGTTGTACCTCTTGAAGAACCCTTTCCTCTCATTAAGTACTTTTTGAAATCTCTAGTGATCATAGCCATCTCATCATCTTCCAGATCTGATCCTTCAGCAATTCTGAGAGCTAAGCTTCTCTCCTTCTTGGGTGTATCCATCTTCATGGTTTGCCTTCTCATTTCATAAGCAGTAAGATTTCCAATCAGTTCATCCAGTCCGAGAGTAGCAATATTCTTGGATTCTTGAATGGCAGTGATTTTGCTTTCCCATGTGACTGGCAGAACCCTTGTCAGAATTTTCTCAACCTTGTCTTCTTCAAGAATGATCCTTCCAAGAGATTTAAGTTCATTTGTCAGTGTAGTGAACCTAGTATACATTTCTTGAATTGTTTCTCCTTCCTCCATGGTGAAGTTCTCATATTGAGAATACAGCAGTGTTCCTCTGGACCTCTTTACTTGAGGTATTCCTTCATGAGCCACTTGCAAGGTGTCCCAGATTTCCTTAGCAGTGGTACAGCTTTGAATTCTGCTGTACTCATCAGGACCTAGTCCACACTCAAGCCATTTCTTGGCTTTAGCATTTTTCTCCCACTTCCTCAGGTCTTCAGCAATGCAGTCAGCCCTTGTCTTTGGCACATCAACTCCTTCAGCATTCTTCCTTAGTTGCTAGAGGACCATCAGTGACTATGTCCCAGAGTTCATAGTCTTCCCCTATGATGTGATCTCTCATCCTGTTCTTCCACCAAGAATATTACTGACCATTAAAGAGTGGAGGCCTAGCAGTGGATTGCCCTTCCCAGTTTCCAGGTGGTGCACTCATTTTGATCTTTTCCTAAGGTGTTAGCCTCTTCAAGGATAACCTGCTCTGGTACCAATTGATGTTCTAAACGTCAATACCACACAAGAGGAGGGGTGATTTGTGTGGTACCCAATATTCGCTCAAGAAGAACCTGGTTCTTCTAGGTGTACTTACTACTACTGTTTGCGGAATTAAGAGTACATAAAATAAAGAACACAGAGATTTTTACGTGGAAAACACCTGGCTCAAAAGGTGAAAAAACCACGACCTACTACTCAGTAGGATTTTCCCAAACTTCCACTAAAATCACTGAGCCAAAATAGCATTTACAAAACTCTTGTAAACCTAAGGATTAAACTCTAATCCCAGTGTGGCACACAGCCTCAACTGTTGCGACACCTTCAAGTTAACTCTAACTTGAATACTCAAAGTACCTAATACAATTGCTTCTATGAAAGCTGGAAAGGTACAACTTTAAAACTCCTACTACAATTGAACTAGAATAAAAGAAAGACACAATGGAATTGGTTCTTCTATCTTGTCCAAGTAGCTTCAGGAATGCACACTTGAATATCACATAAATTGCTTGCAAAATTGCCTCGCTCTTTTGATCTCAATTTAGTTTAACTTCTGCATTTGTGCAATACTTGTAAAAGAGAACAATCACTGTTATTTAATGAGTTAGTAATCAGAGTTTGATTGAGACTCAATTGCTGATCTTCCATCGAAGTTGAGTCCTTGAACAATACAAACTCCAACCCTATCCTTTATCCGGATTGTGTCCTCTT
>NW_017684028.1:0-1250 GCF_001879085.1 Nicotiana attenuata
AGCCTCTATTCCAATTTTGGCTCAATTCTACCTTCGAAACATTGGCTTCTTCAATTTTTGAATGTAAACTTTGCCTTCAAATTATTGATTTGTTCCTCAAAGGTAAACTCGCGCTCGGCAGTGGCAAGTACAACATCATGAAGCTCGGCCCACTTAGCCTTAGCCTCTTGAAGCTTTTCGTGTAATTGCAAGTGGTGGTTAGAATTTCTAGAAGGCCAGGCATAAGAAGCAAAGGTCGAGTAGTCGACTAAAGGGGTGAGTTTCGCCAAAGTGGGAGAGTTTGGAGTGATTTGGGGATTTTAGTGATTGGTGATTTGGGCTTTCGGATTAATCTAAAGTATGAGCCATTATGCGGCATGAGATTTGGTATAACGGAAAGGAGCTACTAGAAAGGAAGAAGGATACAACCTAACTTTGAATTGGAAAGATGTTGCCGCACACTTGATTGATGTTCACGAGGAGTGAAGGGACTGGTGCAGCTAGAGAGTAAGCTCAGACTTAGGATGGGTCATTGATGCCGCAGTGATTGTACCCCGTGCGGCGACGTTGGAAGGTGTCGGGGAGTGTGTTCCATAGGGGGGTTATTCCCTGTGAGCAGGTTAGCGATCACGTGGTTGGCGAAACTTCTGGAAAGTATTCTATTGGTGATACCGCAAAGGGGATCGGTCGTGTGAATGTGGTTGATGATTCAGAGTATAAAGAGAGGGTTTTATAGAAAGATCCCGAGGAATTTTGCGGTCGATTGCGCATGGTCATGTCAATAAGAGATAGGAAATCCTAGTGGATTTCAGAGTTATGTAATAGTAGCTTCAAGCTAAGTGGGAGAGTCCCACCGCCTATGATTGGGTTGTATGGTTACCTACTTGCGAGGTTTCGGGTTATTAGCATATTGATGAGCTATTCCAGCTACAGGAAAAGAACATAAGTGGTAAATTGAGCAAAGGAATTGTTAAAGGTATGCTATGGTTGGCCTTATTGGCTCATGTTCAATCTTGGGGAAGGATTCAAGATTCATGCCTTGTATAGATGCGGGTTTTAAGGGAAGGGATTCAGTCGATGCTTCATTAAGATGGGTGTTCATATGCCAGTGGAGCCTCGGAGTTGATTATATTCGGGACCTAGTCAGAGCGGGTGGCTCTCAGCAACGGTTCTAGTGAATTCGAATGGATAAAGTGTGATGCCTAATGATTTTGAGCCTATAGGTACGGTTAAGAATCAAGCTTGATAGAAGCCTATGAGAAGAGGCACAG
>NW_017684028.1:4252-7950 GCF_001879085.1 Nicotiana attenuata
CGGGGGCCTCGGGTGTGTTTCGGGTTGTATCGCGCTCTTATTTGATGTTTCAACGTCGTTTCTTTGGACATAAAGGGGTGCCATATTAAGCAAATGAGCTCCAAATTAAGTTTTTATTGAGCCATTAGATCCGTATCGTAATTTCGGAGCCAGCGCAAAAAGAATCGTCGAATTTGGACATCGTATGAGGGAGTTATGCTCATTTCCGTGTCGAGAAAAGTGCTGGTTGTTGTCATAACCGCAGATGCGGAAATTTTCCGCAGATGCGGGACCGCAGATGCGGTCAAATTTCCGCAGATGCGGAAATTGCTGGAGGCAGAGAGGTTTCTTTAAAAATCAAAGTTTGGCTCATTTTCACTTTATTTCTTCCATGGGAGCCAATTTTGAAGCAACTTTGGAGTGCCATTTTCATCACCAAGCATGAGGTAAGTGATTTCTACTAGTTTTGAGTATATACAAGGTTTATATATGGATTTAGACTTGGAAAATTGTAGAAAACTTGAGGTTTGAGGGAAAACCTAGAAAACTAGTATTCTTGAATTTTGACCACGATTTTGGGTATGGAATTTAGAGAAAATCATATATTTGAGTTCGTGAGGCCATGGGTAATCTTTATCTTTGAAAAATTTCGGATTCCGGGCACGTGGGCCCGAGGGGCGTTTTGGTCATTTTACATAACTTCGTGTATTAGCTTTGAATTAAATTGTAGAATCAGTTGCTTGAGATGTTATTTACGATATGTAATTTAATTGAATAGATTTGGGCCATTTAGAGTCGGATACTCGTGGCAAAAGCGTGGTTTCTAGTTAATTTTGAGCCGGTTCGAGGTAAGTGGCTTGTCTAACCTTGTGTGGGGGACTTTCCCCTTAGGATATGATGTTTGGTAATTGAATGCCCTGTACGTGAGGTGACGAGCGCGTACTTGAGCTAATTGTTAAAAATCTGGTTTTACTTAAATTAGATTGAGTTTCTTTCTTACCTACTTTACTCTATTTGCAATTATAGCCTGTGTTAGTTTAGAAAAGCATGCTTAGTTGATCTAAATTACCTATTTGCTTAAGTTTCTTTGTTTGTACTACGTGAAGCATGTTAGGCTAGAACTACCTGTTGCCTTGTATTTCTTTGAACTTCATTGCGGAATATCTTCTTGTTGTGGCTGCGTATTTACATTGGGACTACGGATGTGGGATTCCGGTGGCTTCCCCCTTGTTTGTTTACTTTGGGACTACGGGTTAGATTCCCGGTAGATCCCCCTGCATATTTACTTTGGGACTGCGGGTTCGATCCCGATAGATCCCCCTGCATATTGATAGTTGGACTACGGGACGGTATCCCGGGAGATCCTTCGAATATACACATATGATGGACTACGGGACGGTATCCTGGGAGATCCACTGGATAGTTGAGAAAAGGACTACAGGACGGTATCCTGGGAAATCCTCATTGTTACCATTGGTATTGAGCTGTACATATTCCGTGTTTACTCCGTTCTTTGTGTATTTGTTATTGCCTTGTTTAATCTGTCTTATTTCACTGCTGTACTTATTATTTCTGCCTGTTTTCATACTGTTAATTCATATTATATTGTTTAACCTCAGTAGGGCCCTGACCTTCCTCATCACTACCCGACCGAGGTTAGGCTTGGCACTTACTGAGTACCGCTGTGGTGTACTCATGCCCCTTCTGCGCATGTTTTTCATGTGCAGCTCCAGGTACTTTCGCTCAGTCTTATCATCCTTGAGGCGAGGCGCTTCTGTATAGACTTCAAAGTATATCTGCCGCGTCCGCAGACCGTGGAGTCTCTTTCTATTCTTGCTGTTTAGTATTAGCCCTTCTGTATTTTCAGTTCTTGTTAGACATTCCAGAGTTAGAGCTGTGTAGTACTTCTTAGCTTGTGATTCATGGGTTTCTGGGTCTTGGATTTATGTGTTGATTTTGAGCGTTAAACATGGTGTTTGTCGAGCGGCACATTTACACACTGGTTATTTCGTATTTATGTTTTAAATTGTTTTACTTCCACAAATTTTTGGTTTCTTTTCCGCAATTTAGGCTTACCTAGTCGTAGAGACTAGGTGCCATCACGATGGTTCACGGAGGGCGAACCGGGGTCGTGACATTTCAAAATGATGGCTATGATGAACAAAGTGAAGAGGTTCAATATGTGAATAACTATCAAGGCCAACGGGGCAACTCTTCAAACCAACAACAGTGGAGACCTCAAGGCAATTGGGGCAATCAACAACAAAACAGTGGTAATTGGGGGAACAACAACCAAAATAACAACTGGGGCAATCGGAACAACAATCAAGGCAACCAAGGGAATTGGAATGGTAATAACAACAATTGGGGTGACAACAATAATCAAGGTGGATGGAATAATGGAAACCAAGGAAACCGGGGGAAAGGCTTTCAAAGGCCCCCAATGTACCAACAACCGAACAATCCACCCCCATTTCCTTCTCAAGGTCCCAGTTCTTCCAACAATGATATGGGTAGAATTGAAATGATGTTCGAACAGATGATGAAGAAGAATGCAGATTCGGATGCACAGTTGGCTTCCCACAATACCTCTATCAGAAACTTGGAGGTGCAATTAGGCCAAATCTCTCAATCATTGAATACTCGCTCGAAGGGTGCTCTACCAAGTGATACGGTAGTGAACCCAAAGGGTGGGAACAATCATGTTATGGCGGTTACAACAAGAAGTGGGAGAGGCGGTGATGTGAATGCCTCTAAGCAAAAGCAAGTTGTGGATGATGATGTTGAGTTGCAAGAAGATGAAGTTCCAATGGTAGTTGAAGATGTGGTTGATGACAATGTGAACAATGAAGTGAGGATTGACATTAATGAGGCCGATGTGGAAACTCAAGATGTCGTGAACCCGTCTAGGGAACACGTGATTGACATGCCGGAGCCGGTTGTGCCAAAAGCCAAGGCTCCTTTGCCAAGGCCACCTCCCCTTTATCCTCAGAGGCTAGCCAAGCAGAAAAATGAGAATCCGTTCAAAAAGTTCATAGACATGATGAAGAGCCTATCTATCAATGTGCCTTTGGGTGAGTCTTTGGAGCAAATGCCTGGCTATGCCAAATTCATGAAAGATTTGGTTACTAAGAAAAGATCCATGGACTGCGATACTATCAAGATAACCCACCAAGTTAGTGCTATAGTACATTCAATGGCTCCGAAGTTAGAGGATCCCGGTGCTTTCACTATCCCCTACACTATAGGGAGTGCAGACTTTGCTAAAGCTTTATGTGATCTTGGGGCAAGCATCAACTTAATGCCCTACTCAGTTTTCAAGACTTTGGGTATTGGGCCACCGAGGCCAATTTCCATGCGATTGCAAATGGCAGACCGATCTATGAAGCGACCACTGGGTATAGTTGATGATGTGCTTGTCCGGGTGGACAAATTTATCTTGCCAGCTGATTTTGTGATATTGGATTGTGAGGTTGACTATGAAGTCCCGATCATATTGGGGAGACCTTTCCTTGCTACGGGGAAGTCTCTAGTTGATGTGGAAGCAGGGGAACTCACTTTCAGGGTAGGTCATGAAAAGGTAGTCTTTCATGTGTGCAAGTCAATGAAGCAACCCAATTGTACCGAAGTATGCTCATTTGTGGATTTAGTCACGGCTGTGATAATTGATGATACCAGTGCAATGATCAATGTTGAGGACCCTTTGGAGGCCGTATTGT
>NW_017684029.1:0-7949 GCF_001879085.1 Nicotiana attenuata
TCTGGGACCTGAGCTGGGCCCACCGGAGCTGCTGGGGCTGGAACCTCCTCATCATAATCAACATGAGGCTCCACCTCTGGGGCTGCTGTCGGGGATGAGCTCTGCCCCTGCCTCGGCCTCTGGCACGGCCTCGGCCTCGCCCTCTGCCCCTCGTAGGAGCTGCTGCTGGGGGCTCGGGCTGCTACGCGGTAGAAAAGGAAGCACGTGTTCTCTCCATCTGCAAAAGAACAGAGTAGAAAGACAAGCAGTATTTGAGAAACAGAATTGCACGACAAGAAAGAACAAAAGTGAAGTTTTCCTAACTCTGTAGTCTCTGGGGGATAAATACAAACGTCTCCATACCGATCCCTCACACCCTACCGAGATTGTCCGTGAGTTGTGAGACCTATGTAACCTAGTGCTCTGATACCAACTTGTCACGACCCGGATTTCCCACCCTCGGGAGTCGTGATGGCGCCTACTAGTAGGAGCTAGGCAAGCCAAATTAATTCACTTCTTTTAGCAATTATCGATCATTTCATAAAATCAAAACGTAATATGATAAAGCGGAAGTCTCAATATATAACAAACTGAAAGAAAATACGGAAGTTTAACAGAATCCTCTACCCAAAAACTGGAGTCACAAACTCACGAACGTCTAGAGAATGCTAAATACAACGTCTGAATAAAAACATAATTCTGTTTGTCCTGGTACAAAGGATAACAACTAAAGTAAGGATAGAAGAGACTCCGGGCCATGCGGACGTCAGCAAGGCTACCTCGAAATCCCTGGACTGAAGTCAGCTCCCAATCAACTACTGCTGTCCAAAAGCTGCTCCGGCTCCATGATCTGTGCAAAAGAGGACAGAAGTGTAGCATCAGCACAACCGACCCCATGTGTTGGTAAGTGCCTGGCCTAACCCCAGCGAAGTAGTGACGAGGCTAGACCGGACTACCAAACAAACCTGTGGAGCTCAATACATATATTTGCAATGGAAAAGAATACAGAAATTAACCAGTCAAGAGGGAGGGGAGCATGCTGTAGGGGCTGTAACAGTTTAAAAATACAAAATCAATAAATAAGGAATGAAACGGCACAACTACAATAGTCAACGAGAGTAATAATCAAAACATGGCACGGAATGTCCCTTCGTGCATTAATAATCAAAACATGGCACGGAATGTCCCTTCGTGCATTAATAATCAAAACATGGCACAGAATGTTCCTTCGTGCATTAATAATCAAACATGACACGGAATGTTCCTTCGTGCATTAATAATCAAAACATGGCACGGAATGTCCCTTCGTGCATTAATAATCAAAACATGGCACGGAATGTTCCTTCGTGCATTAATAAATCCTCAACACAAATTGTGCACGGCATCAACCTTCGTGCTTTATCACTCTTCCTCACTCAAGCAACAATCACAACCAATGGGGGCGAGGGGATAGACAAACAATAATAGAAGTCCCGACAAGGGAAACACAAGCAAATAGTTAAATCCCGGCAAGGGATCAACAACAATAACCTTCACATCCCGGCAAGGGAGATAATCACTATACGAATATAGCCCGGCAAGGGAATAATCACAATTCTTTCTCATACTCTTCACATTATATAGAAATCATCTATTCCCCAAGGAAGAATCACAACAAAATTAGAATAAGCACAAATAAGGGCTCACAGACACCAGTGTATAGATACTCGTCACCATGCCTATACACCGTACTCGACAATTAGCAACTAGCAAACAATACTCTAATCCTATTCCCTCCAGCCAAAGTTAGATCAAACACTTACCTCGAATGCTCCAAACTCAACTCAAGCCTCTAGTATAGCTTTACCCCTCGAATTTACCACCAAACCACTCGAATCTAGTCAAAATTACTTGAATGTATCAACAAATGCTAATTGAATCAATTTGAATGCATGAAAATGAATTTCCCAAAGTTTTGCTCAAAAATTCCCAAAACGCCCCCGGGTCCACGTGGTCAAAACCCGAGGTTCGAACCAAAGCCCGGTTACCCATTCCCCACGAGTTCATATCTATGATTTATTTTGAAATCGGACCTCAAATTGAGGTCCAACTCCCCAATTTGAAGAAAACCTAGGTTCTACCCAAAATCCCCTTTTTCACCCATGAAAATCCTTGATTTTAAGATGAAAACATGTTTAATGATGTAAAGATTGAAGAAGTTAAGTAAAAATTGACTTACAAATGATTTGAGGAAGAAGGTTTTCTTGGAAAATCGCCTATGGAGTGATTGAGTTGAAAGAATGAAGAAATGAGGTGAAAATTCGTCTAAGTATGAAAAATGCAGGTTGCAGATATGGGAATTGCGAACTGGGGTTCGCAATTGCGAACCCCGACCTGCTAACTTGGGAAATGCGAGATTTGGTTCGCATTTGCGAACTCTGACGATGGCTGGGACTTTCGCATTTGCGAGCCCTTTTATCGCATTTGCGAAGGCTCCTCATCGCATTTGCGGACTGTTTGTTCGCATTTGCAACCCCTGTGCAGGTGCTCCCTTTCTTGCATTTGCGGTCCTGGACTCGCATTTGCGAGCTCGCATTTGCGAGAAATTCTTCGCAAAGGCGAAGATACCAGATCTGACCCGCAACATTTTTTTCCAAAGTTCAAAAACGCAACTCGTGGCCTATCTAAAACTCACCCGAGCCCTCGGGGCTCCAAACCAAATATGCACACAACCTCAAAAACATCCTACGGACTTACTCGTGCAATCAAATCGCCAAAATAACGTCATATACATAGAATCAAGCCTCAAATCACATGATTTCTTCCAACTTTTCATAAAACACAAATTTTTCATTTTTAAGTCCGAAACACATCAAATGACGTCCGTTTTCAACCAAACTTTACAGAAAGCGCTTAAATCACATATAAGATGTACCGGGCGTCGGAACCAAAATACGAGCCCGATACCATAGTCTTCTGATCAAATTTCCTTTCCATTTTCCTTAATTAATTTCAGAAAACAATTTCACACAAAAATTCATTTCTCGGGCTTGGGACCTCGGAATTCGATTCCGGGCATACGCCCAAGTCCCATATTTTCCTACGGACCCTCTGGGACCGTCAAATCACGGGTCCGGGTCCGTACACAAAATGTTGACCAAAGTCAACTTTAATCATATTAATATCAAAATTCATCAATTTTTACACAGAATTCATATTTAAGCTTTCCGGCTATGCGCCCGAACTGCGCACGCCAATCGAGGCGACTAAAAGTGAGGTTTTCAAGGCCTCAAAAGCACGAAAAGGAGAGAAAACAGGTGATGACCCTTTGGGTCGTCACATTCTCCACCTCTAAAACAACCGTTCGTCCTCGAACGGACAAAAGAAAGAAGTACCTGAGTCGGGAAAAAGATGAGGATAACGGCTCCGCATATCAGACTCGCACTCCCAGGTCGATGCCTCAGGAGGCTGACCTCTCCACTGGACACGCACTGAAGGAAAACTCTTCGACCTCAACTGTCGAACCTGCCGATCTAGAATAGCTACCGGCTCCTCCTCATAAGACAGATCCTTGTCCAACTGGACAGTGCTGAAATCTAACACGTGAGCTGGATCGCCGTGATACCTCCGAAGCATGGACACATGAAACACTGGATGCACGACTGACAAGCTAGGCGGCAAGGCAAGTCTATAAGCCACCTCTCCCACTCGATCAAGGATCTCAAAGGGACCAATGAACCTAGGGCTAAGCTTGCCCTTCTTCCCAAATCTCATCACGCCCTTCATAGGCGACACTCGGAGCAAGACCCGCTCACTAACCATGAAAGCTACATCCCGGACCTTACGATCTGCATAACTCTTTTGCCGCGACTGAGCCGAACGAAGCCTGTCCTGAATGATCTTGACCTTATCCAAGGCCTCCTGAACTAAGTCTGTACCCAATAACCGAGCCTCTCCCGGCTCAAACCATCCAACGGGAGACCGACATCGCCTACCATACAGCGCCTCATATGGGGCCATCTGAATGCTGGACTGGTAGCTGTTGTTGTAGGCGAACTCTGCTAAGGGCAAGAACTGATCCCACGAACCTCCAAAGTCGATAACACAAGCCCGGAGCATATCCTCCAAAATCTGGATAGTCCGCTTGGACTGACCGTCCGTCTGGGGATGAAACGCTGTGCTCAACTCAACCCGTGTGCCCAACTCTCGCTGAACTGCACCCCAGAAACGCGAGGTGAACTGCGTACCCCGGTCCGAAATGATAGATACCAGCACACCATGAAGACGAACAATCTCCCGGATATAATCTCAACAAACCTCTCCGATGAATAAGAGACTACAACAGGAACAAAATGCGCTGAATTGGTCAGCCTATCAACAATAACCCAAATAGCATCAAACTTCTTCCGAGTCAACGGAAGTCCAGTAACGAAATCCATGGTAATCCTCTCCCACTTCCACTCGGGAAGCTCAATCCTCTGAAACAAACAACCAGGCCTCTGATGCTCATACTTAACCTGCTGACAGTTCAAACATCGAGCCACATATGAAACAATATCCTTCTTCATCCTACGCCACCAATAAAGCTGCCGCAGTCCTGATACATCTTCGCGGCACTCGGGTGAATAGAATACCGAGAACTATGGGCCTCCGCTAAGATCAACTCTCGAATCCTATCGACATTAGGCACACAAACTCGCCCCTGCAATCTCAAAACACCATCGCCATCTAAGGTCACCTTTGTGGCACCTCCACGCTGCACCGTGTCTCTCAGGACACACAAATGGGGATCATCAAACTGCCGATCACGGATACGCTCCAATAATGAGGAACGAGCGACCGTGCAAGCTAACACTCTGCTAGGCTCAGAAATATCCAATCTCACAAATCGGTTGGCCAAGGCCTGAATATCCAAAGCAAGCGGTCTCTGGCTGACCGGAATATAAGCAAGACTACCCATGCTGGCGGACTTCCTACTCAATGCATCGGCCACCACATTGGCTTTCCGGGTGATACAAAATAGTAACATCATAATCTTTCAATAACTCCAACCACCTCCTCTGCCTCAGATTCAACTCCTTTTGCTTGAACAAGTACTGAAGACTCTTGTGATCAGTGTACACCTCACACGTCACACCATATAGGTAATGCCTCCAAATCTTCAAAGCATGAACAATGGCTGCCAACTCTAGATCATGAACCGGATAATTCTTCTCGTGGATCTTCAACTGCCTCGAAGCATAGGCAATGACTCTGCCATCCTGCATCAATACTGCACCAAGCCCAATACGGGAAGCATCACAATAAACTGTATAAGGCCCTGAACCTGTGGGCAAAACCAATATCGGTGCCGTAGTCAGAGCTGTCTTGAGCTTCTGAAAGCTCGCCTCACACTCATCTGACCATCTGAACTGGGCACCCTTCTGGGTCAATCTGGTCATCGGGGCTGCAATAGATGAAAACCCCTCCACGAACCGACGATAGTAGCCTGCTAACCCCAGGAAACTCCGGATCTCTGTGGCTGATGCTGGTCGAGGCCAGTTCTTGACTGCCTCTATCTTCTTCGGGTCCACTTGAATACCCTCTGCTGATACAACGTGACCCAGAAATGCTACTGAACTCAGCCAGAACTCACACTTGGAGAACTTGGCATATAACTGACTATCCCTCAGAGTCTGAAGAACCACTCTGAGGTGCTGCTCGTGATCCTCCTGGCTGCGGGAGTATACCAAAATATCATCAATAAAGACTATCACGAACATGTCCAAATATGGCCTGAACACTCGGTTCATCAACTCCATAAATGTTGTTGGGGCATTGGTCAACCCAAATGACATGACCAAAAACTCATAATGCCCATACCGAGTGCGGAATGCTGTCTTAGGGACATCAGACGCCCTAATCCTCAGCTGATGGTAGCCAGATCTCAAGTCTATATTTGAAAACACCTTCGCACCCTGAAGCTGGTCGAACAAATCATCAATCCTCGACAGTGGATACTTGTTCTTTATCGTCACTTTGTTCAATTGCCGGTAATCAATGCACATCCTCATCGAACCATCCTTTTTCTTCACAAATAACACCGGCGCACCCCAAGGCGAAACGCTGGGTCTAATGAAACCCTTCTCAAGCAAATCCTGCAACTGATCCTTTAACTCTTTCAACTCTGGTGGGGCCATGCGATACGGCGGAATGGCAATGGGCTGAGTACCCGGAGCTAGATCAATACAAAATCGATATCCCTGTCGGGCGGCATACCCGGCAGGTCTGAAGGGAAAACCTCGGAGAACTCCCGAACAATAGGAACAGAATCAATAGAAGGGACCTCTATGCTGGAATCGCGAACGTACGCCAGATAAGCTAAACACCCCTTCTCAACCATGCGTCAAGCCTTCACATATGAGATAACACTGCGAGTGGCATGACCTGGGGTCCCTCGCCACTCCAAACGGGGCAAATCTGGTAAAGCCAAGGTCACAGTCTTGGCGTGACAATCGAAGATGGCATGATACGGGGACAAACAATCCATCCCTAATATGACGTCGAAATCCACCATGTCTAAGAGCAATAAATCAACACGGGTCTTAAGACCCTCAAACACTACCACACAGGAACGATGAACTCGGTCGACCACTATAGAATCACCCACCGGTGTAGATACATATACAGGAACACCCAAGGCATCACTAGGCATAACCAAGTACGGTGCAAAATAGGATGACACATACGAATACGTAGACCCAGGGTCAAATAGCACTGAAGCATCCCTATCACAGACCAGAATAGTACCTGTAATAACTGCATCTGAAGACTCAGCCTCTGGCCTAGCTGGAAGAGCATAACACCAGGGCTGGGCTCCGCCTCCCTGAACCACATCTCTGGGACGGTCGGCTGCTGGCTGGCCTCTACCTCTGGCGGTCCGAGCTCCACCTCTACGGTCTCTACCTCCACCTCTATGATCCCTACCCCCGCCTCTAGCTGGCTGGGCAGGCTGTGGATCACCTGGTGCCTGAATCATGGGGCGAGGACCCTGCTGCTGGGAACTACCGAAGCTCGAGGGCAAAATCTGACAATATGACCCGGATCACCACAACCGTAACAAGCCCTCGACTGCTGAGACTGCTGGCCCTGTCGACCTGAATGTCCACCCCGAAATCTCTAAAGGGTGGGGCACTGATGGGTGCTGATGGGGAACTGTAAAGCTGCTGGTCAGAATAATGCGGCTGAGAACCACGACCATCTGAAGTACCATGAGAGACCTGTGGAGCTGACTGAAAGGGCCTCGGAGGATGGCCTCTACCATAAGAATCTCTACCTCCAGATGAGGTACCACTGAACCTACCTGCATGACGGGGCCTCTTATCCGGCCCATGACCACCTCCCCGTGCAAGAGCCATCTCAACTCTACGGGCCGCATTGGCCGCCTCCTGAAAAGAAATCTCACTCCCGGCTCCCATAGCCATCTGGAGACGGATCGGCTGAATCAATCCATCAATAAACCTCCGCACCCTCTCTCTCTCGGTGGGGAGTATAACAGTAGCATGGCGTGCTAGATCAATGAACCGGGTCTCATACTGAGTGACTGTCATAGAGCCCTGCTGGAGGCGCTCGAACTACCTGCGAAGAGCCTCTCGCTGAGTAACTGGGAGGAAATTCTCCAAAAACAACTCTGCAAACTGGTCCCAAGTCAATGATGGCGACCCTACTGGTCTGGATAAACAATAGTCCTTCCACCAAGTCTTGGCGGATCTTGCTAGTCGAAAGGTGGTGAAGTCGACCCTATTGGTCTCCACAATACCCATAGTCCGAAGAACCTCATGGCAGCTAAATAAGAAATCCTGGGGGTCCTCTGTAGAAGCACCGCTGAATGTGGTGGTGAAGAGCTTGGTAAACCTATCCAGCCTCCACAAAGCATCTGCGGACATAGCCGCTCCATCGCCGGTCTGAGTCACAATACCCGGCTGAACTGCCACAGCTGGCTGAACCACTGG
>NW_017684030.1:0-3055 GCF_001879085.1 Nicotiana attenuata
ACCAGGGCTCAATCATATTCTCCTTTCTTTTAGCTTTTGGTCTCCCTAAATAAGGGTCGGGTCAAAAAACCTGTCTAGTCGTTCTTTGTCTGAAAATTCTTCGCGTTCCCAGTCAAAGAGGGGCAGCTGTAGACACATTATCTTTTACCCTCTCCAAGATTTTTTATATTTTAGCATGTAAATATTTAGTTTAGGCCTAATATCGCTATTTCAACTAATTTTGAATCTTTTACTTTATTTCGTCACAAAAATGAAAATTACAAGAAAAATATTTTATTTTATGTACCTTTCATAAAATTAAAAAAAAATACAAAAATAGTACCTTATTTTTATCTTTATATAATCTAGAAAATAAAAAAAAATATAATAGTTTCATGTTTTAATATAGTTTAGTTCAATTAATTAGGATTAGTTTTACATTATGTAGTATAGTTATCTTATATTAAAGGAATTTAGCTATGATTTTGAACAATAATTTTGGAGCCTTAGGACCCAATTAGGACTTGGCCCAAACAAGACAGGCCCAATACCCATTAAACCCAATACCCTAAAAACTCCTACTTACTCACCTTTAATACACATTTTATTTTAGACACAACCTAGAGACCTAGACCCTAAGAGCTGGATCCGCCGATTTCCATCAAAAAAGATCCCCCCTCCATCGGTTCTTCTCTTCTTCTTGAACAAGGAGCAATTAACCTAGAATCCCTAGACAATCAGTAGCCGCTTTTGACAAAAGAGACCCCCCCCCCCAACATTTCTTCTTACTCTTACCCCCTCTCTCGTCATCTCCAGCAAAACCCCACCCAGCCATACCCTCTAACCTCATCCTCTGACCACCATCGACCAGACCCCTCCATCTCCTCTTCAAACCAACAACCATAGCTTCGAGCTTCACCTTCCTCACCACCAAATCCTTCAGCACACCACAAACAGCCGTTCGTCTTCTTCGACCCGACCTCACACCAGCGACCAAACGACCATCACAGCCGCTGACCCTCGTCTCTTCGAAACCAGCAGAAGCCGAGCGAGAAGGCAGTGACAAGAGGTCGCGAAAACAGTTCTGAGAATTCTGTTTCTGTTTCTTTCGTATTTCAAAAAATGATGTTTCTGTTTTGAATTAGCTAGGATTTATACACAAAAAATATATTCAATTTCATCTTTCGCTTCTGACTTTTTCTAAAAATGGGAGTTTATGTGAGGTTCAAGTTTGATTTTCGGTCTTGATTCGAGGTGTCATCCGAAGTGCGATTCTCGAACCCGATTGAGTTTGACTGCTATCTCGAGTTTGGTTATAGCGTTCGCTCGATTTTAGTCTGTTGCCTGCCGAGGTTCTGTTCGTGATTTTGTTGCTTGTGAGCCTCAAAACAGTCTAGGCATCTGAATTTAAAATTCAATTAAAGTTCCATCTCTCTTCTCTTTGTCTTATTGATTTAGTTGACTTAGAGTGATCTTTCTTCTATGGTCGAATATGCTCAATTTATGGTATTGTCACCTAAGTCTATCAGATTTTGATGTGAATAACTGAAAATTTGTTTGGTTTCGTGATCGTTTCATTGATCTTACACTATTGCTATCTCTATTCTCTGTTTGTTCCCCTTTGAAACTTGGAGCTTATT
The DNA here is from genome assembly GCF_001879085.1 of Nicotiana attenuata. Taxonomy (NCBI): domain Eukaryota; kingdom Viridiplantae; phylum Streptophyta; class Magnoliopsida; order Solanales; family Solanaceae; genus Nicotiana; species Nicotiana attenuata. Next base: position 1,620 of record NW_017684030.1, read on the forward strand.
CCCTTTAGCTTGCCTTGTTGTGAGAAAGAGTTTGAACTGATGTTTTGGTGAAATGAAAATTGTCTTTCTGAAATATGGGAAAAGGGATATTCAATTCATTGTCTTAGATAATCATGTGGGGCAATTTGAACGTATCTTTTAATGAAATAGTATTCACATTCAGAAACACATAAGGATAATATTGTTTTTATGTCACTGCTTTATTAGTTGGTCCGCTAGTAGCATGCTTAGGCCGTCAACATGTCACGACCCGGATTTCCCACCATCAGAGCCGTGATGGCTCCTACTCGTGGTAGCTAGGCAAGCCAACTTATTTACCTTTTCATCAATAAACAATTATCTTAACAGTTTGTAGCATCAATATAGAACATGAAATCTACTAAGAACAGTAGCGGAAGTCTGTCTTATAAATATGAAACAAAATGCGGAATAGTCAATAATAACCTCTACCCAAGATTTGGTGTCACATTACTCACGAACTACAAAGAATATACTAAATACAAAGGTATAAAAGAAATATATAAGCTGTCTGTCTCGAAAACAATGAGACAACAGTCAAAACAGAGAACATAAAGAAGAGACCCCGGGCCTGCGGACGCCTGCAAGGCTACCTCAGTCTCGTGTAAATGAAATCCTGCTCCCGTACTACTGCTGCTGCTGCTCCTCAAAACCTGGACTTGTGCAAAAATGCACAGAAGTGTAGCATCAGCACAACCGACCCCATGTGCTGGTAAGTGTCTAGCCTAACCCCGGCGAAGTAGTGATGAGGCTAGACTGGACACCACATAAACCTGTGCAGTTATAAATATATAGCGAAAATCGAATACAAAGCAATTAACAATATGGGAGGGGGAAACATGCTATGGGGAGATACAATATTAACAGTAACCCAGGGTAATAAACTAAAGCAACTTAGATCCACCATAAACAAGGAATCAATACTCAATATAAACACAGGGCATAAAATAACTGTTGCGGCGTGCAACCCGCTCCATAATTACCATTGTTGCGGCGTGCAACCCGCTCCACAAATACCACTGTTGCGGCGTGCAACCCGACCCATATCATTTATCATGTATCATTGTTGCGGCGCGCAACCCGACCCTCACATATTATTGTTGCGGCGTGCAACCCGACCCTCACATATTATTGTTGCGACGTACAACCCGATCCTCAATATCATTGTTGCGGCATGCAACCCGACCCTCACATATTATTGTTGCGGGGTGCAACCCGATCCTCAATATCATTGTTGCGGCGTGCAACCCGACCCTCACATATTATTGTTGCGGCGTGCGACCCGATCCTCAATATCATTGTTGCGGCGTGCAACCCGCTCCACCAAGATCATATTTCCTCATCCATACCACAGTCACAAATACGGGGCAAGAGAGTAAATAAACAATAATGAAAATCCCGGCAAGGGAATACACATG
>NW_017684030.1:4710-7948 GCF_001879085.1 Nicotiana attenuata
CACTGAAAATACCAGATTTTTAAAAATGAGAAAATGCAATCCGATGCCTATCCAAAACTCACCCGAGCCCTCGGGGCTCCAAACCAAACATGCACACAACCTCAAAAACATCCCACGGACTTACTCGCGCGATCAAATCGCCAAAATAACATTATGTTCATAGAATCAAGCCTCAAAACTCATGATTTTCTTCTAAACTTCATAAACTTCCACTTTAGATATTTAGGTCCGAAACACGTCAAATGACGTCCGATTTCGACCAAACTTTATAGAAAGCGCTTAAACAATATATAAGACTTGTTCCGGGTGTCGGAACCAAAATATGAGCCCGATACCACAGTCTTTTAATCAATTTTCATTTCCAATTTCCTTAATAATTTCAGAAAAACAATTTCACATAAAAATTCTTTCCTCGGGCTCTAGACCTCGGAATTCGACTCCGGGCACATGCCCGAGTCCCATATTTTTCTACGGACCTTTCGGGACCGTCCAATCTCGGGTCCGGCTCCGTTTGCCAAAAATGTTGACCAAAGTCAACTTTAATCATGTTAATATCAAAATTCTTCAAATTTTTCTCAGAATTCACAAATTTCAACATAAAAATTTTTCGGCTACACGCCCGGACTGCGCACGCAAATCGAGGCAAGTAAAAATGAGGTTTTCAAGGCCTCGAAAGCACGGAACGAGTGAGGAAACAAGTGATGACCCTTTGGGTCGTCACATCCTCCACTTCTAAAACAACCGTTCGTCCTCGAACGGACAAAAGAAAGAAGTACCTGAGTCGGTGAACAGATGTGGATAACGGCTCCGCATGTCAGACTGGGACTCCCAGGTCGAGGCCTCAAGGGGCTAACCTCTCCACTGAACACGAATAGAGGGAAAACTCCTAGATCTCAACTGACGAACCTGCCGGTCCAGAATAGCTACCGGCTCCTCCTCATAAGATAAATCATTATCCAACTGGACAGTGCTGAAGTCTAACACATGGCTAGGATCGCCGTGATACCTCCGAAGCATAGACACATGAAAAACTGGATGCACGACTGATAAGTTAGGTGGCAATGCAAGTCTATAAGCCACCTCTCCTACTCGATCGAGATTCTCAAATGGACCAATGTACCTAGCGCTAAGCTTACCCTTCTTTCCGAACCTCATCACGCCCTTCATAGGCGACACCCGGAGCAATACCCGCTCACCAACCATAACAGCTACATCTCGGACCTTACGGTCTGCATAACTCTTCTGCCTAGACTGAGCTGAACGAAGCCTCTCCTGAATGATCTTGACCTTATCTAAGGCCTCCTGAACTAAGTCTGTACCCAATAACCGAGCCTCTCCCGGCTCGAACCATCCAATCGGAGACCGACACCGCCTACCATATAAGGCCTCATAAGGAGCCATCTGGATGCTCGACTGGTAGCCGTTGTTGTAGGCGAACTCTGCTAAAGGCAAAAACTGGTCCCACGATCCTCCAAAATCTGAATAGTCCGCTCGGACTGACCGTCCGTCTGAGGATGGAATGCTGTGCTCAACTGAACCTGGGTGCCCAACTCTTGCTGAACTGCTCTCCAGAAGCGCGAGGTAAACTGCGTACCCCTGTCCGAAATTATGGATACCGGCACACCATGAAGGCGGACAATCTCCCAGATATAAATCTCAGCTAACCTCTCGGATGGATAGGAGACTGCCACTGGAATGAAATTCGCTGACTTGGTCAGCCTATCAACAATGACCCAAACGCATTAAACTTCTTCCGAGTCAATGGAAGTCCAGTAACGAAATCCATGGTAATCCTCTCCCACTTCCACTCGGGGAGCTCAATCCTCTGAAACAAACCACCGGGCCTCTGATGCTCATACTTGACCTGCTGACAGTTCAAACACCGAGCCACATACGCAACAATATCCTTCTTCATCCTACGCCACCAATAATGCTGCCGCAAGTCCTGATACATCTTCGCGGCGCCCGGGTGAACAGAATACCGAGAACTATGGGCCTCCGCTAAGATCAACTCTCAAATCCCATCAACATTGGGCACACAAACTCGCCCCTGCAATCTCAAAACACCATCATCATCTAAGGTCACCTTCGTGGCACCCCCACGCTGCACCGTGTCTCTCAGGACACACAAATGGATATCATCAAACTGTCGATCGCGAATACGCTCCAATAGAGAAGAACGAGCGACCGTGCAAGCTAATACTCTGCTAGGCTCAGAAATAGCTAATCTCACCAATCGATTGGCCAAAGCCTGAACATCTAAAGCAAGCGGTCTCTGGCTGGCCGGGATATAAGCAAGACTACCCATGCTGGCAGACTTCCTACTCAATGCATCGGCCACCACATTGGCCTTACCCGGGTGGTATAAAATAGTGACATCATAGTCTTTCAACAACTCCAACCATCTCCTTTGCCTCAAATTCAACTCCTTTTTGCTTGAACAAGTACTGCAGGCTCTTGTGATCAGTGTACACCTCACATGTCACACCATATAGATAATGCCTCCAAATCTTCAAAGCATGAACAATGGCTGCCAACTCTAGATCATGAGCCGGATAATTCTTCTCGTGGATCTTCAACTACCTCAAAGCATAAGAAATGACTCTGCCATCCTGCATCACTACTGCACCAAGCCCAGATACGGGAAGCATCACAATAAACTGTGTAAGGCCCTGAACCCGTGGGCAAAACCAACACCGATGCCGTGGTCAGAGCTGTCTTGAGCTTCTGAAAGCTCTCCTCACACTCGTCTGACCACCTGAACTGGGCACCCTTCTGGGTCAACCTGGTCATCGGGGCTGCTATAGATGAAAACCCCTCCACGAACCGACGATAATAACCTGCTAACCCCAAGAAACTCCGAATCTCAGTCGCTGATGCTGGTCGAGGCTAGTTCTTGACTGCCTCAATCTTCTTCGGGTCCACCTGAATACCCTCTACTGATACAACATGACCCAGAAATGCACCCGAACTCAACCAGAACTCGCACTTCAAGAACTTAGCATACAACTGACTATCCTTCAGAGTCTGAAGAACCATTCTGAGGTGCTGCTCGTGCTCCTCCCGGCTGCGGGAGTACACCAGAATATCATCAATAAAGACTATCACGAACAAATCTAGATAAGGCCTGAACACTCGGTTCATCAACTCTATAAATGCTGCTGGGGCATTGGTCAACCCAAATGACATGACTAAAAATTCATAGTTCCCATACCGAGTGCGGAATGCTATCGTTAGG
>NW_017684031.1:0-1729 GCF_001879085.1 Nicotiana attenuata
CGAGATAAACCTTCCACCTCAGTAAGCACTTCTGAGGGTTCGGAAGATAATTTTTAGGGTTCTAGATCCCTCATCTACTCATGCCTCCGATGCACCAGTTACAATTGATGATGATGATGATGAGGGTTGATATATAGGTGGAGGTGACGGTTGATATGTTGGTGGAGGTTCTTGATATGTGGGTGGAGGTGCTTGATATGCAAGTGGGGAGGTTCGGTATACGAATGGAGTTTTGGGTCCTTGGGCGACCATTACTGCTGCCACGTCCTTCTTCTTACATATACCCTCTGACTGCAATGCTTTATTAGTGGCCTGCAATGCCTCAAAGTTTGTTACTATTCCGCTCTTGATTCCTCTTCAATCCTTTCACCAAGTTTGATGATGTCAGAGAACTTATGGTTTTCAATAACCATCAACCTTTCATACTATTGCGGATCATGTGCTCTGACAAAGAACTTGTTCATCTATTCCTCGTCCAATGCTGGCCTGACTTTGGCCGCTTCTGACGTCCAACGAGTAGCATACTTGTGGAAAGTCTTGGTGATCTTCTTCTTGAGGTTCTGAATGTAGAAGACATCTGGTGCATTCTCTGTGTTGAACCTGAATCGGTCCATGAAATCAGACGCCGTACTCACCCAGTTGGACCATTTCTTAGGATCCTGGCCAATGTACCAGGACAAGGTATCTCCCGTAAAACACCTCATAAAAAGCTTCATCCGGATATTTTCATCTTTTCCGACCCCGACAAGCTTGTCATAATAGGTCATTAGATGAACCCTGGGATCACCTGTACCGCCAAACATCTCAAACTTGGGAGGTTTGTAACCCTCTGGCAGTTCTACATCCGGCTGTATGCATAGGTCTTCATAATTCAGACCTTCTATCCCATTGCCTCCTTCTACGCCTTGAACTCGGTTGGTCAACTTCTTGAGCTCCTCGGCTGGGTTCTTAATGAGCATGTCGTTCTCAAGAGATTCCGGTGTATAGGATATGGGTTGAGTGGAGTGAGGTAGGGTCTCCACATATATAGGGTTGTTTTGGTGACCTGGAGTTTGAGTATAGTGGTGATCTTTGGTGGAATTCTGGGGTTCAAGAATGACTGGGGAGTATTTTGTGGAGTGTGGTAGGTGTTCGGCTGGTACTGTGGTGGGATAGTTTGATTTTGTGGTGGAGTTGTATAATGGTGAGATACGGGAGGATTTTGTGGGCGCTTGTTGGGTGTGTTTTGAGGTGGTGCAGGGTTCTGAGTGTTTGGATGGCTGATGTCTGGGATGTTCAGTGAGAAGGGTAGGTTTGCCACATTCCAGACATGCTCAAGCTCACACTGGATTTCCAGTATTTTCTGTTCGAGCCGTGAAACTGCATCATTTGGGGCCTAAGTACCCCGACCATCAAAAGTTTCTGCATGTTCAACCTATGTGTTGTTTTCCTTTCTGGTGTCATTCAAATCTTTCATTTTTACTTTTCCCTTCCCTTTTGGTGGACTAGGAGGAGGAGAATGTGGAGGGCCCCTGGATCTTGTGTGATAAGCTGATGATGCCAGTATGCACAAACCAACCTTTGGGGAATGGGAATAATCAAAAGAAAGAAAGAAAAACAAAAGGTAGCCAAGTCAGTAATAATTCTGAAAAGTTTGCAGTATTTAAACACATATTGCGGGAATGTAAATTCGCGTACTAATTTAGAAGCCCCGTTGTGCCCGAGGTAGGCCTAGCGACAAATAGATTTG
>NW_017684031.1:2682-7948 GCF_001879085.1 Nicotiana attenuata
GTGGAATATGATGTTGAGCATGATTTATGCAACAATAAATAGCATGTTGTCAAGTATTTGCATGCTTAAAAAATATTAAATGCGATATTTAAATAATTGAAAGATAGTTACAAAAAGGAAAACAAGGAGATAGGTCAGTTTCAAGAAATAAAGGAAATCATAAATGCTTGAGAAATAAGCAATTTAATCCAAATAAAAGGGAAAGGGAAAGGGTGCACATGTATTAACAGAATAAAGCATGCTTAAGACTAATTCACAAAAACAAGTTCGTTATGGTAAGAGCCTAAAATATCCCCAGCAGAGTCGCCATGCTGTCGCGCCCTCTTTTTCCTCGCGGAGTCCGGGTTTCGACATTCATTGGGAACAACTCATTTCCTTTTAGGAGTTGGGTATTTGAATTGGAAGAGTCACCACCTAACGAATTTAAGGTGCGTTAGGGCACCTAGAGCAAATAACTCATGAAGCTGGTTTGCATTACCAGAGACTTGGGTAAGGGATCGAAATAACCTTGAGGAGAAGGTGTTAGGCACCCCTCACGGTCCACAACGGTAGGTCCCGGCCGAACTCAAATTATGTGAATTAGTCTTATAAACAGATAAAGCAAATTGGACAAATTACATTTAAAACAAGGAGTAAAAGGGGTCCTAGGTTTTTTAGCCTACAGGATCACATGTGTAAAATCCCGGTAAGCCTTCTCAATGATGGGTTTTCAATGTCTTTGCCTTATGCTTCTTATGTTTTGATGATCTAACAAACTTATTGACAAGAACCAGACAGAGAACCTGACCCATCTTGCATACATTTCAAATGAACATGTTCAGCCTAATTTCCAGCAAATGAGTGAACAACCACAAAGAAGAACACAACAGGGACCTGGTCCCTTACGGTTCCGTCAACTGTACAGCTGGAACATAACAGCAGAAGGTGGATATCCGCAACTGTTACAAAGAGGAACACAACAGGGACCTGGTCCCTTGGGTTTCATTGACAGAAGTACAAGTCAACTATATAGCTGGAATGCAACTGCACAAAGTGACTGTCCGCAACTGTACACGCGACACTGCAACAGACAGTGCAGCAGTCACTTCTCATTGGGAAGAAGCGTGTATCAAGAATTGGCATTACCATTGTGATATCTTTTGTAGTATAACAACCTGGTGCAAGGCACAACATATGGACTTGTGCATTCAGTGATATTCTCTCAAGCACTAAAGTGTTCATCCGGCATTGAAGTCACTGGTGTGTCAAGAACAAGAAGACAACTCCTCTAAAGGATCAGTTTCACAACGAGTCTATGTGCATCCGTAGTTGAGTTGTAATCTTGTTATTTGTTCTTCATTGTAACTCCTATCTTGCTTTCTTAGAAGCTATGTTTTAGGAAACCAAAATCCGTAAACTTTCTGAGTTTATGTTGTGACTAGGTTTAGTCATAAGTTTAAAGTCTTTGTAACGAGAGAGTCACAAAGTGGCTTGTGGTAAGAGTATCACAAGTTAGTCAAGTTAAAGTCTTTGTAATAGAGTTATTACAAAGTGGCTTGTAATAGTTATATTATAAGTTAGTGAAGTTGAAAGCCTACAAGTGTAGGTCGTGGTTTTTGTCCCCTTGTGTGGGATTTTTCCACGTAAAAATCCCTTGTCTCTTTTACTTACTGCTTCATAAAGTATTCTCAGTAGAAACTTATAAAGGATCAGGTGCTCTATAGTTTAGTGGACTCATAGAAGTTATCAATTGGTATCAGAGCGGGTTCTTTCTAAAAGGTTAACACCTAGAAAGGATCTCAATGGATGCTCCACCCAACTTTGAGGAAAGACAATCAACCTACAGACCTCCTAGATTCAATGGACAGTACTACGGCTGGTGGAAGACTCGCATGCATGATTTCATAGTGGCCGAAGATTCAGAACAGTGGACATCATCTGTGATGGTCCACATGTTCCTATGAAGAAGCTTGAAGAAACTGGACCAATGGTGCCAAAGGACAGAAATGAGTACAGTGATATTGATAGAAAAGTCATAGAAAAGAACTATCGTGCCAAGAAAATCTTGGTATGTGACATAGGACCCGATGAGTACAATAGAATCTCAGCTTGTGATACTGCCAAAGAAATATGGGAAGTGTCGCAAACCGCACACAAAGAAACCACTTAGGTTAAACAGTCCAAGATTGACATGCTCACCACAGAGTATGAGCTCTTCAAGATGAAGGATGATGAGTCTATACAGGATATGCACACCAGATTCACATCCATCATAATTGAGCTTCATTCACTTGGAGATGTTATTCCCAGAAACAAGCTTGTAAGGAAAATCCTCAGTGTCTTACCGGGTTCTTGGGAAAGTAAGGTAAATTCCATCGCTAAAGATAATTACAAACTCTAACCATGGATGAGCTGATTGGTAATCTAAAGACGTACGAGATGAAAAGAAAGAAAGACAATGAAAGGAGAGAGCCAAAGAAGGAAAAGAACATGGTACTCAAGGCTGAAAGCAGTGACTCAAGTGAACAAGATAGTGATATGGCCTATCTTACTAAAAGATTTCAAAAGATGGTTCGAAGGAATGGTGGTATACCAAAGAGGGGCAGTTCAAGTAAGGGAAGGAACAATGATCTCTGTCACGAGTGCGGAAAGCCAGGACATTTCATCAAAGACTGTCCACTTGTGAAACAGGAGCAATACAAACAAAACCCTGACAAAACAGCAAAAAGGAACCTAGTTCCAGACAAACGATTCAGTCGAAAATTGCAGCTGACAATATTGTGAAGCAGGCTCTTGCCGCTTGGGGAGACTCCTCCAGTGAATCATAAAGGGAACCAGATGCAGAAAACAGTTCCATGATGGCAGTGGAAACTGAAGCAATGAAGTATGACTCACTATTCGCGTTAATGGCTCAATCTAATGATGATGAAGAAGATGAAGATGGTGAGGTAAGTTTCAGGGATGTCCAGAGAAATACGAAATCCTACTCTTCTAAGAAGTTAAGGTCGTTAGCAAATATTCTAATTGATGTTTATTATAACCTTGATAATGATAAGGAGATCCTGACCCTAGAACTGGGAGAAGCTGAACAATCTAGAGATGATCTGGTGGTCTGTGTAGTGGACCTAAATGAGACCATAGCTAATCTTGAAAAAGAAAAGGAAGTTCTGGATGAAAAATAACTAGTCTAGAAAATGAGAGAGATGACCTGATGGTAGTGGTCCTTGACTTGAAGAAAACAATAAAAGGCCTTAGAAATGAGAAACACACTCTAGAAGAAAAAAATGCAGCTACTGAGCAAGAGAGGGATGATTTTTTAGTAATAATCACTAACCTAGAGAAAACCATTGAGGGACTCAATAGAGAACATAGGACTGTGAGTCTTGGGAATGGGAAGGAAGTAGCTAGTGAGACACACATCAAGCTTGAAACAGAATTAATTGATGTGAAAACTAGGCTATGTGGTGAACTTGAGAAAAATCGGCAACTTCAGGCTGAATTGGAGAAAGTAAAAGTTGATCTTGAAAAATCTCTGAAGTGGACCTGGTCCTCAGATGCTGCCACTACCATGTATCTCAACAATAGTGGAAACATGCCGGAAATCGGGTTCCAAAGGGAGAAAAGTCCTTACAACCCTCACAACAAGTACGTCACTATTCCGGATAACTGGTTGTGTACCCAATGTGGGAACAATGGGCACTTTAAAGAAAATTGCCAGGCCAGGGCTCAATCTGTTCAGAAAAACAAAGTGTTTACTAATAAAGTGACTACTAGCAAGGGACCAGGTACTGCTCGCAAGAAGCGAATGTTGCCTGCATGGACTAGAAAAGCTCTCATCCATCCCTTTTATAATAACAAGGGACCCAAACTAGTTTGGGTTCCTAAATCTAACCCATAATTTGTAGGTGCAGGGAAAAGTGAAGGGAAGCGGATTGCAATGGACCATGGACAGTGGTTGCTCAAAGCACATGATTGGAAGCACAATGGATTTCCTCTCACCGAAACCCCTGCAAGAAGGGAATGTATCTTTTTCAAAAAAAAAAGGAAGGGGATACATTCTCGGTGTTGAAAAGTTGGAAAGTCTCTTTGATACTCAATTGAGAACGTGTACTATGAGGATGGCCTGAAGTACAGTCTCTTGAGTATTTCTCAAATTTGTGATAAAGGAACAAAGTAGAGTTCTTATCAAAAGTGTGCACAGTTACCAATCTGGTAGCTAGCAAAGTGGTCTTAGTAGCCAAAAGATACAAGAACATCTACGTTGCAGACTTTGAATCTATACAAGCTGGTGATATGAGATGGTTGAAGCCAGTTGATGATGACGCAGAACTTTGGCATAGAAGATTGGGGCATGCAAGCTTCTCACTTCTAAATAAATTGATTCAGAAGTACCTGGTTCGTGGTCTGCCAAATTCAAGATTCACCTTGACACTGTTTCTTAGATCAAAGGATGAGACTTTCGAGGTATTTGTGACCTTTGTCAAGAAGATCCAAGTGAAGATGGAATTAAAAGTAGCATGCATCAGATCTGACCACGAGACAGATTTTGACAACGCCAAATTTGATGAATTTGTAAGGAAAATGGGATCACTTACAACTTCTCAGCACCAAGGACTCCACAGCAAAATGGTGTTGTTGAAAGAAAGAACAGAACTTTGGAAGACATGGCACAAACAATGCTCATTGACAGTGGAATCGCCAAAAATTTCTGGGCAGAAGCAATAAACACTGCTTGCTACTTGGTAAACAGGTGTATGATTAGGTCTCTCCTAAGCAAAACCCTATGAGCTGCTTAATGGAAGAAACCCAAAGAAAACTCATCTGAGAACCTTTGGATGAAAATGCTATGTTCTCAACAACGGGAAGGACCAGCTTGGGAAGTTTAATGCAACAGAACGACGAAGGAATCCTTATGGGATACTCCCCTCAAAGCAAAGCCCACATAGTCTACAACAAAAGGGCACACTGTGTGGAAGGAAGTGTTCATGTGTTATTCAACGAGACACCTTCCTCTAACAGGAGGAAGTGATGATCAATATAATGAACCATCTCTGGTCTCTGAGAAATATCTGAAGTTTCAAATGGGAAGGCTGATATGATGAGTAAAATGAAGGAGACAGGTGACAGACAATGCAACATCCTCTTCCACGTCTCACAAGGAACCTGGTACCTCAATTACTACCACTGAAGCTGAAGAAAGAGTGGAGATGTAGTGCAAGGCACTCCGCAAGTAACAGAACAAGGAGTGCAGGGAAATCCAATTAGCCTACCAAGTTCCTCTACCAAT
>NW_017684032.1:0-1221 GCF_001879085.1 Nicotiana attenuata
ATATTAGTTTAAATTCACCTAGTTTGAATCTCGAGAATCGAAAAATAACACATAAATTACGACATAGGAAGTAATATAAATTGGAAGTATAGTGTTTCACTCGTTATATTTTATCTTTTAAACACAATCAATAAGAGTCCGATTCATTAAGAAGTCGATCACATTAACAAAAGAAGATGACAGTCAAATGTCAGAAAAGATTAGTTAAAAGAATATAGAAGTGAAGAAATAATAGGGGTGTTCATGTTTCGGTTGGATCGGTTTTTTTGTAAAAAGAAACCAAACCAAGTAAGTCGGTTTTTCAAATATTAGAACCAAACCAAACCAATTAAGTCGGTTTTTTCTCGATTCGGTTTATGTCGGGTTTTCGGTTTTTTCGGTTATTGTCGGTTTTTTCTTAAATATAAGACATACACTACCAAACACATATTCCGGAGACCACATTTTCAACGTAACACTATCAAATCAATTGCCCTTTGAGAAATCTATTATTTAACAAGATATATTGATGATAATTGAATCAAATAGTGATGAATAATTTAAGGACTCAATTAAAAATATATTATTTTTAACACGAAATGGATTCTTACACTTAACAAAAGAAAACTACCAATCAAACTAGAATGTAAAGGTAAAGCACTATACTAAAAGTGCAAACTATTAACATTTACCATTAAATTTTTGAAACTTTGTATAAAAATATACATATATATAGGTGTAATAATAAATTTAAAATAGCTACTCCTATAGTCGGTTTGGTTCGGTTATTTTCGGTTTTTTTCTGATTAAACCAAACCAAATCAAATTTGATCGGTTTTTAAAATTCAAAACCAAAACCAAACCAAACCAAAAAGTATCGGTTTTTTTTGGTCGATTTGGTTTGGTTTTCGGTTTGGTTCGGTTTTTCGGGTTTTTATGAACACCCCTACTTGTGCTATTGATGCAATGATGAGGGTAAACTAAAGACTCGACTAGGATGTGCTTCTCCTATAAGTAAAACCAAGAAAATGTTGACCAGCAAATGCGTCTACTAAAAATAAAACCTGAATGACCCAGATCAAGAAGTGCATCTCCTATGGGTGAAACTTGAATGAACCAAACTAGGAAGTGCATCTCCTAAGGCTGAAACTCGAATTAATCAAACTAGGAAGTGCGTCTCCTAGGGATAAACCCTTAATTTAGGAAGTGCGTCTCATAAAACAAAATATAACTTGAAAGACC
>NW_017684032.1:2139-2815 GCF_001879085.1 Nicotiana attenuata
TTTTTTTTTTTTTTTTTTTTTTTTTTCAAAATTTTTAGGCAGAGTCTCCTTTGTAATTGGGCCTATCCACCTGCCAGAGAATCACCAAAACCATCCTAACAACACATCCACAACTTGAAAAAGCATCACAATGTATATCAATAACATTAATCTCAATATTACATGTATTATATTATCAAAATTGATACATGGACATGCGTTGCGCCTATTTGAATCGTAACACATAGAAAATACCTTTCGATCCTCCATTATTGGGCTATTCAACCAAGAAAGAACATTTTCTTTCCTTAATGTTTTCGACCTTCAAGGTCGGCTCCTCGACTCATAGATTTCATCATAATACATTTACAAAAGCGATCTCAGCTCCCAGGCTTATCTAACTAGTATGACAATTAGTTTCCCCTTATAAGCCAATTACCCATTAGCTTTACCTTTAGTTAATATTTTTGTATACCTTCCACTGTCATACACATTACGCAATCACTTAATCTTCCTGAGTCTAAACTCATACCGTAACATGAAATTTACTTCACCCCAAACAGGAGACATGAAAAGATTCTTCATGCGCCCATAACTCGAGGCTACACATCTAATCACAATGAAAATCAAACACTTAATAGTTCATCTATCATCCAGTAGCCCTTCCTCGTCACTTCTAAGTCATATATATACATCT
>NW_017684032.1:3687-7946 GCF_001879085.1 Nicotiana attenuata
TCCTTATATAACTGGAGATATGATCGTTTAAAGTGAGGTCTTGTGCGCACTCATTTACAACTTTCGTCTATCATGAAATTTTCCAACTTCAAAAGTTCCCGTTAACCATCCGAAATCACCCCGAGGCCCCCCGGGACCTCAACCAAAAGCACTAACATATCTTATAACGTTATTCAAACTTGTTCCAATTATCAAAACACCACAATTAACACCTAAACCATCAAATTACACCAAATTCAAGCCTAAGTTCATCCAAATCTTCCGAGACACGCATTCGATCAAAAACTCAACCAAAACACCTCCGAATGATCTGAAATTTTGCACACACATCCAAAATCTCCTAACGAAGCTACAAAAATTGTCGGAATTCCATTCCGTCCCTCGGATCAAAATCTCACCTATCAACCGGAATTTTGCCAAAATACTAACTTTGCCAAATCAAGCCTATTTCTACACGGGACCTCCAAAATAAATTTCGATCACACTCCTAAGTCACAAATCACCTTCCGGAGCTAACCCAACCACCGGAATTCACATCCGATCCCTCTAACTCATAAGTCAACTTCCGGTTGACTTTTCTAACTTAAGCCTTCTTAAAAGAGACTAAGTGTCCCATTTCTTATCAAAACCACTCCAAACCAACTCGATCACATAAGATACGGATAATGAAGCCTAAAGAAGTCGAAAATGGGGAAAACGGAGTGTAACTTATGAGACGACGGATCGGGTTGTCACATCCTCCCCAACTTAAACAAACGCTCGTCCTCGAGCGTACCCAGAGTTGTCCTAGAAGCCAACCAATAGCTGAATAACCTTACCATGCATAATCCCAAGGGTGATCCCACGTCACCCTATCTCGCATAGGTCCGATAACACAACATAGCTGAAATTTCCCAATCCATCTAGCCCACAAACCATAGAACCACATTTCCATTTCCGAAATCATACACAAGGTCAGAACTCACATCTATATTCAGAATAAGCTCGAAACAGCTGTAATAACCGATACCTGCAACCTCTGGTGCAATTACATGATAGACCACATAACTCAAACACTTGTAGGGATAGCTTCTATTCACAGCAGTTGCACACAACACCCGTATACCGATAGAAAAACTCTTATTAACTAAAGTCTCATCTCAACACTTTTATATACTGCCAATGATAACTAAATCACGCAGTAAGCCATAACCATTTCCCATATCAACCATTCATGAAGCCACTTCTCCTTTGGCAAATGCTACATCAAATTTCTGAGCCGAAGCTCGATATTATCCTTCCAACATGCTAAAGTCGAATCTGTTTCTATTCATTAATGATCCCTCTGATCTCTTCTAATCCAACACACTACTCTAGTGACATGACACACCATTACATGCCTAAGCCACAACTCGCACAGTAGTGACATGACACACCATTACATGCCTAAGCCACAACTCGCACAGTACGCGCGCCAATAAGCAACAGTCCGAGTATACTAAATTCATGAAAATGACTCAAATGAAAGAGCTGTACCACAAGCTCACTAGTACCGCCACAACACAAGGCTGAGAACCCATCTCACATCATAGAAACAGAACGCCCAATCTAACCGCGAGGTCATACCTCCACATAACTTAGCTGTCATGCGCGACCCTATTCAGACACTAGTTCACCTGAGACACCTCAAGTCACCATGCTCAAAACCATCAACCAAGCGCAATTTGATGTCTAGTACCACAAGCTCATGCCCATGTAGAAGTACGTAATGCAGTGCCATACCAGTAAACCTCACTATTGCTCCATCCGGCTACACCAGAAAAAGAAAATATCTCAAAGAAGAGAGCCGCTTTGCAAGTTCCACAAGTACCATCCCAACGATATGCTATGAGCTCATCAATCACAGTGGAACCAAGATACATGAATAGAATAATAATAACCAGCTCTTCTATAACTCACATTGCAATCAACTTCACGAGCAACTTAGTTGCCAATAACATAATCCACCTGGCACGGTCACAGACCTCCAGTCCAAGCATATCATATAGGAGCAATCTAACAAGTACACATGTGTATGCTAACTGAAATAAGATTCTCATGCTCCTGAACTGGCATAAATAACACTCTATATCGTAGGCATGAGCAAACTGCGCGGTCACAGCTCAAATCAGCAAGTTAACACAGAATTAGTAATTACCAAATTTGTTCTTGAATCTAGCATCTTGGAATTCTCAAGTATAGTCCCTATAGTTCTTAACAAAGTTACGAACACGAGAAATATTATACCTTTAAGCTCAATATCCCACTCTAGGCATATCGTAGCCTACGCACCTTCCGAGCATGAATATTGGCTCGGTGCTTGCACACAGGTTCAAACCTCACATATATTCGCGCTCATAGCGCATATTTATCACCATCAATTAGCTCGACTAGTGCATCCAAAGAGTTTAGATAAGACACTCACCTCAAACATGCCACAATCCCGAAACAGTATATTTTGAGAATTTCTCGTCTCCAAATTCATAGATCACATAAATCACTGTACTGATCACAACGTCAGCACTCAAATGACTAACACATCCCTCAAGTACGATCATCCCATGATAATTATTTTCAATTTGTTTCTTCTAGGCTACATAGCAAAATCGGAATATTGGTAGTCGATCAACCAAGTGAGTATTGTAATACCAATAGACATTTGTTGGTTAAAATATAGTGCGCACCCTTCTCAGGTCTTACCGAGCAATTATAACATTCATCTAAATACCTGAAACTGACTATTCCATCCAGAACTCGTGACCTTCCCTTTAAGAATGAACTGTCACCTTGCACATGAAAATATTAAGCATGTACTATACACCACGTCTATCATGCCATCTTGTTGCAAACACAAAATCTCATTAGAATTTCTGGGCTATAGGAAAATTTCATTCCGTGCAATTAGAAATCTTCTATTTGCTCCCATCTAGAAGGAGTTCACAATATACAATATGTTCCTCACACCGGTAGAAGATATCCGTTCGAACTATGGTAACAACTATCAAGAAAACTTTCAATTCTGCTCACACATACCCAAATTATCAAAATGGAATTCCTCTGGCTTGACCAGGCCATGTAGGTCACCAACCCAAAAATATTGCCACAAAACATCTGTAAAGCATCACAATATACGGTATATAAATCTGAAGCTAATGGCAAAACCAACACTGGAATTGTGGTCAAAGCTGTCTTGAGCTTCGGAAAGCTCTTCTCACACTCGCCCGACCATACAAACGGTGCACCCTTCTGAGTCAACTTGGTCAAGGGCGATGCAATGGATGAAAAATCACTCACAAATGGGATAGAAACAATACTAGGGGTCTCAGCTCCAACATCTCGCACAAAAGCTAGATATGACAGATAACCCTTCCCAACCATACATTGGGCTTTCAAGAAAGAAATTACTCTGCTAGGAACATAATCAGTCATACCACGGCACTCAATCCTCAGAACTCCCGGAATAGCCAAAGTGACCGTCTTAGCATGACATGGAGATAACAAATCTGTGCCCAATATAACATCAAGTCCACCATGCTCAATAGCAATAAATTAACTCGAATCTCCAGACCCCAAATAATCACAACACATGACCGGTACACACGGTCTATAACAACAGTATCGCCCACCAGGGTAGATACATGAACAGGTAAAGAAAGAAACTCTCGGGCCGTACCCAAATAATGAGCAAAATATGAGGACACATAAGAATAGGTAGAACCGGGATCGAATAATACTGAGGCATCGCTGTGGCAGACTAGAACAATATAGCTCTTAACCGTGCAATCAACTTATTTAATAGCAAACTCCCCAACTTGGCTCAAAGCCATAGATCAAAACGCGCTCAATAAATCATAACGCATATACTCTATTGCTGCCGTAATACCATAGTGAGATTGGACTCACTCCTTCATAAGCTTGTGGAAAAACAGATCATCTGGAATTTTAACTCTCCTGCAATTCTTGCATTCACTCACACCACAGTTAAGTCCACTCTCTAGGCGACCAAATTTTTACTAAGTCCCAAATTTTTCAAAAGTTTTCGGCAGAGTCTCCTTTGTAATTGGGCCTATCCACCTGCCAGAGAATCACCAAAACCATCCTAACAACACATCCACAACTTGAAAAAGCATCACAATGTATATCAATAACATTAATCTCAATATTACATGTATTACATTATCAAAATTGATACATGGACATGCGTTGCGCCTATTTGAATCGTAACACATAGAAAATAACCT
>NW_017684033.1:0-7946 GCF_001879085.1 Nicotiana attenuata
TTCGAATTATAACAATACCAATATAACGATTTAATACCTAAAATCTACTCCAAATGAGCTCAAATTTGAAACATAGCCACCAGATATCATCAGGAAATCTCAATTATCAAATTTGTCTAAAAACAACAATAAAATCTAAATGAACCCATTTTGCAATTAAGAAAAATAAGAAGAAGAAACCATAAAGCAAATAGTAAAAAAAATAAAATAGTCATAACAGCTCACCATTGTAAAACATCATAAACTACATTAAAATATATTCACAACCACCATATAAATTCATTGTCACCCGAAGTAGAAGAAGAAAAAGAAGAAAAAGAAGGAGAAGAAGAAAATGAAGGAGGAGGAGAAAGATGCCTGAAGTTGTTTAAAAAGTGAGTACAGGTTAAAACATTTTTAAAGGCAAAATACATAAACAGCCCCTCCAAGTTGTCCTCAACGACCAGCTGAACACCTCAAGTGAGCCTATTTTCAATTAGACCCTTTATTTATTCACAATAGAATGTCAACTAAACACCCGACCATGTCAGCCCCCATTGCGTGAAATCCACCCTCTAGGACGCGAGTTGCCAACCTAAAATTAGGTTTTTTCTTTTTTTTTTAACTAAAATAATGTGGACCCCACTTGATTTTCATACCCCCTTCTCCTCTAATTCTCTCCTTCACCATTCAACACCCTCCTCTAACCCTAAATCACTTTTGCCTCCATTACAAAAGAACAAAATTGAAGGGGCCATTTATGTATTTCGCCAAGATTAAATTTTTGGTGTTTTCGTTTTCTGGGTATAGTTAAAGATTTGATTTTTTTTTTTCATTTCTGGGTGTAGTTAAAGATTGAATTTTTTGGGTGCTTTTTTCCAGTGAATTTAGTGTTGTTCTTTCTGGGTATAGTTAAAGATATGATTTTTTTTTCCCATATCTTGTTGTAGTAATAATTTACTTTTTTTTAGTATTTGAGTGTATATAAAGAATGGAGTTTGAATGTTCTTTTTGTGTTTGTTAAGGCGAAAGTGCAACCGGATGAGTATGATGAAAGGACGGGCGAAAGTGCAACCGGATGAGTATTACTGTGTGTATGGAACGGATGCTTCCACGGTGTATGGATTGGCGGCGTTTGGGTTGCTTCTGATTAGCCAAACGTTGTGTTACGTTTGGGGGAGGAGGAGAAAGAGACGCTTAGGAAGGGTTTTTTCATTTTAAATTTATTTTATTTTTTTTGGTTAATTTGTGTTAAGTTTTAATTACAAATTACATGTGTCGTTCATTGATTGGCTCATTTGGCAAAGTGTAACTCACGCATTTGGTATGCTGTACCGGGGTGTCTATTCGATTTACTTAACAGACACTTGAAGTGTCTACTTGATAAATAGGTATGTTGAGGTGTTCAAATGACCGTTGTGGACAACTTGAAGGGGCCATTTATGTATTTCGCCTTTTTTAAAAAGTAAGTATATATTAAGTGGAGGCGGCCAAATAGGATACCCCGTGCAATTTTTAAGTTTGTCACCTTAGTAACTACACGGATCACTAATAAGAAGAGAATCTAACTTATACACTAACAATATAAACAATTTGTAAAAATAATACGAATTTATCATTTTACAGTTCTTTGATTGAAAAATATCTAGCGTGTAAATAATTAAAAAATAACCACTTTTTAATGCGAAAATAAAGATTAGACAAAAGTACTCGTAGTTAAAATACAAAAAAAACCTTCACGTCAAGCTTTTACAATTGAAAGTCTAACACAATGTGTTGGAGTTCAAAACTCTCTATATGTGAACTCCTCGAAATGTTATAAGTTCGCCCGAAAGAGGTGATTTTGGAGGGGAACCCTTTAAGGTGGATTAAGTGTCAAAGGACGAGATTGGATCAGAAGAAAAGATGAAGGAGAAGACAGAAAAACAAGAAGTTGTGCAAAAAATCTCAGTATATTGTACTGAATTTTAACTTATAATAAGCACATTGTTATTTTAAACTCATGAGAGTAGAAATTTCACTTGTAAAAAAATAGGTATTCATTAATATTTTGCCAAAAAATAAAGATATTTATGTACAAATTATTTGAAAAAATAAGATATAGTTGAAACCACACAAAGAGAACACACATCAAGAATACTAAACGTAAAGAACTCAATAAGTTGAATGAGGAAAAAGACAAAATGGATAAATAAAAGGGAATTGAGGGGGTGGTGTGGTGGTAGGTTTAGAGATAAGTAAGAAGTGCTATAATACTAATCGAGATTATGCGCCCCACAGTTTGTGCACTTGTCAATTAATAAAAACCCTCACACAACTTAACAACTTATCATATAATTGCGCTATAGGATTTTTATCTTAGACTGCAAGTGGTTAATATTGTATCTTATTATTTTTTTCATTTTCATAGTGTCGGGTCTTTTTACTGGCTATCACTTTTCCGTTTCATTTATTTTCTGGTCTTTATGATATTGTTATTATTCCTATGGTCTATGTTGGTGATACTGATATTAACTCTTTTCGTCTTCTTGAGCCGAGGGTCATTCAGAAACAGCCCATCTACCCCCTCGAGGTAAGGGTAAGGTCTGTCTGAGTATACACTATCCACCCCTGACCCCACTAGTGGGATTTTACTGTGTCGATGTTGTTGTTGTCTAGGCTGATCCGTCATAATAAATAAAGTTAAATAGTATAGGCTAATCATTTAAGCATGGCTGCTTTACATATGTCATGGCATTAATCACTAATTAAATTAATGGAGGCTGCGCTTAGTAGGACAATGAACTAAGTATTTTTTATTAATAAACTAATGAAAGAATCACCTTTATGACAAGCATTAGCACAGTACTAGTCAAAGTATTATTTGGAGCATCTGCCCTTAGATTCTGAACAAAGGACTCTGAATTGCAGACGCTGTTGCAAGAAATATTAAAATATATACTGTACATAAAAGGATCTTTGTTTTCTTGATCTTTATTTTTCCTTTTTCCTTTTTCCTTTAATTTTTAGGTTCTCTCTTTTCAACTACACCTCATTTAGAGAGTAATTTCACTTTGTTTATAGCTCCTCCGTGGCAATATACCTCTTGATTTTAAACTAAATTTAAGGGCATATCAACAGTAATTGAAAATTATTTAATAGACATTTGGACATAAATTTGGTTGAAGTTTTTAAAGTTGTATCGAAAAATAATTTTTTAAAGTTGAAATTATATTTGAACATGTATTTTAATTAGAAAAAAAATTAAAATTTTGTGAGTAGAAGAAAAAATTTTACCCAAAACTGGCTCAAATCAGTTTTGGAACATGAAAATTTTTCTTCAAAATTTAATCAAAAACTAATCAAATTTCATGAGCAACATTTTAAAAACAAATAAAAAATCTATGTCCAAACAGGAACTTAGTCCTTCTTTGTTTCAAATTAAATGTCCTAATTTGAGAAGAAAAAGTTCGTTTTCGTGGATACCGAATGTGTGGAAGTTTTTTAGAAAGAAGATATTTCATTCGGCACAATCTAGTAAACAATGACAATTTAATTTGGAACAAAGAAAGTACTGATTAAGAGAATATGTGAAGATGACGCTAAATGAAGATAACACTAGAGGTTTTTTTTTTTTTTTTTGGGTGAAGTAAGTAATTTTTTTGGTTTCCCACCTGATGTCCGGTATTCATATTAGGATCCGGTTAAATTCAGATTTTCCGTAAAATTCCACATTTTGGGGTAAAACGCTCCCTAACAAAGGAGAATTCATACCCAGAACTCAAATCCAAGCTTTTTCTAGTATAAAGTAAGTCCAACCTCTTCTTGTTGATATAAATAGAAAAATATTGAATAAAGTAAGGAAACTTTTAAATTTTAGGAAATGGAATTACATTTCACAGAAGGCCAAAACGGAAGTGAAACAATTCATATATTGATTTTTTTTAAAGAACAGAAAAGGTAACTATAACGAAGACAATAAACGTGTAGCTTTATTTGAAGTGTACTATATTTGGAGAATTTTCATTTAAAGGGTGTACATAATTTTAACAAAATTAAAAGGGAAAAATGAATGTTCAGTACTTCTTCTATCGGTCAAGTTGTGAGTTATCTATCACTTTTCAATAGTCAATTACATCACTTTTAACTAAAATCTTAAATAACTTTTTATAATTTAGATTAATTTTTTCATGCCGTCTATGATTTTGTAAATCGATATTTTTAGAATATACTAAAGTCTAAATTCATTATCAAAAGTGAAAGTGACAAATCTATTATATATACTACTACTACTACTACTATCATTATTATTATTGTTGAAAATATAATTACGGGGCGAGAACAACGAATTGTGTACCTTGTTGATGCAGCGGAAACCGTTGAACTCACCACCAAAAGGAATTGCCCCAAATCGAATTCTGAATCTCCAGGAAACAGAGTTTTTGTTCACAAACTAGATGCCCAAGTTTACTGTGTTCTTCGTTTTCTTTTCTTGCTAGTGAGAATCTCTGAAGAGAAATATATATAGAGAAAAGGGATAGGGGAAACTGCTCATAACTTCTATTTTCACGTTTCCACTTTAACGTGTGGCACTTCTCCTATTCTTATGGGAGTTAATTAACTCCCTGATAATATTAACTTCCATCAGCCCTATCTCTAATAATTGGGCCGGGTCTATCCACATGGGCGACCCGTAACTTAAACCCAATAGCCTACATCTCCCACTTCGCACATGGTGGACTAGATCCAAGCTAGTACCTAATAACACACGTAATTCATACTAGCAAATAGTTCGTGCGACCTGCGAGCATTAAGAGCTATAATATTCGTAAACCTTTTAAGGTTTCTTGACAGCTCCATGTAGAAATCCAATCACGTACGGAAAGGATTCACTACTAACATGAGGATCTTATTATTCGTTATACCCCAGACATTACCCACTACTCCAGTAGCTAGTTATCCGATCCCTCATCCTCGAAAGAGGTGAACTCGAGTTCATGTTTAACTTTGCATTCATAATTACATTTGATACCCTCATGGTAAGTGTAATGGTCGACCTATGAATACAAGTTAAATTGCAAAAAAAATTATTTATTTGTCTTCCCTTTCTACTCGAATCTTTCCATTCCAAATCAACTGTTTTCCTAGACATGCACTACATTGCCGAATCACTCATGGCTATTAGTAACATGCTAAAGTAGCAACACTAATTGGCGCTTCAAGAAACAGTAAAAGGTCAAAGGGTATTCCAATAAAAGTTAATGTAACTTCTTTGGGATCTCACACAATGAAGAAGCAGGGATTCATTCTTCCATTATCCCATTGGTCGATAGCACACGTGGTATGAAACACATGTTACAGTGTTCTCACCTTATATTGGCGCGAGTGTCTTATTATTTTAATCATCCGACACCGTACAGATCTTGGTCTAGACACCTTCAAGTGTCTAACCCGAGTTTCTCACTTCAATAATCCTCAAACCATCTGCTTTGAGAAACTCGTATCTGGCTTACAAAACAAGTCATAATCGAATAGTGAAATTCGTAAGCTATCAAGAACGACCTCTATAAGTAAATACAACCCAACATTATCCAAGGTTCTATAAGGTCTCATCTCTTCACGATTCTTAACGTAAGAGGCGATTGCTCGTGTGAGAGGGCCAATCTCGCGACTTGTTCGAAGCTTTATCAACAAAAATTAATCACATGCATACGAGATATAAGCACAAATTCAAGAGTTAAATATTGATGAGCATAATATAATACTAAAGCCATATTACAATACATAAATATGTTCATATCCTTCGCAAACCTAGAGCCATAACATGTTTCTCAAACAGGTCTCTAGATATCGCCTTTGTAAAAGGATCAGCTATCATGCTTTGCATAGGAATGTACTGTAAATTTATCTCTCTACTTGCTACCATGTCTCTTATAAAGTTATACTTAATGTCAATATGTTTGGTCTTGCTGTGATACTTAGGATCTTTTGTATATGCAGTAGCCGCTTGACTATCACAATATAGAGTCATGGGACCCTGAGAGTTCTTTGTAATATTCAAATGCTCAAAGAATCTCTTCAACCAAACAGCTTCTTGTACTGCAGACGCACAAGCCACAAACTCAGCTTCCATTGTTGAAAGGGTTGTGCAGGTTTGTTTCTTACTTTTCCATGATATAGCACCACCATTAAGTAAGAAGGCATAACCGGATGTTAATTTTCTATCATTCCTATCACCAGCCCAATCAGCATCTGTATATCCTCTCAAGTATAAATTATTTCCACTATAACATAGTGAATAATCTGCAGTTCCCTTCAGGTATCTGAAAATTCTCTTCACAGCTTTCCAATGATCTCTTCAAGGATTGGATTGATACCTGCTAACCAGACCTACGGCATAACAAATGTCTGGGCGAGTACACATCATAGCGTACATCAGGCTCCCGACAGCACTTGAATATGGAACTCGAGACATGTCTTCCTTTTCATTTTCAGTCTTGGGACACATTTCAAGGCTTAAAGTTTCACCTCTCGCTATAGGAGTATCCATGGATTTGCAACTATTCATGCGAAAACGCTCCAAGATTTTCTTTATATAAGTTTCTTGAGATAGACTCAATAACTTTTTGGAACGGTCTCTTTGGATCTTTACTCCAAGGATATAGTCTGCCTTGCCCATATCTTTCATGTCAAAAGACTTTGAAAGTCATGACTTGACAGTTTTTTAATACTCCAAATTGTTTCCGGCCAATAAAATATCGTCCACATGAAGAGAAAGAATTACAAACATCCCATTGGACTTCTTTACATAAATGCAATGGTCTTCATCTATCATGGTGAAATCATATGAGATCGCCTCCTTGTGAAATCTCAAATACCATTGCCTTGAAGATTGCTTCAGGCCATAAATAGATCTTTTCAATTTACAGACCTTCTTTTCTTGGCCTTTAACGATGAAGCCTACAGATTGTTCCATGTAGATTTCTTCGTTTAGTTCTCCATTGAGAAAAGCTGTCTTCACGTCCATTTGATGTAATTCCAAATCCAAACGTGCAACAATAGCCAAAAGTAAGCGAATTGAGGAAAATGTTTCCTCATAATCTATTCCAGCTTCTTGAGTAAAGCCTTTTGCCACCAATCGTGCCTTGTATCTTTCTATTGACCCATCCACTTTGCGTTTAACTTTGAGAACCTATTTGTTCCTAATAGCTCTACGCCCAGGCGGAAGATCAACTAGATCCCAGACTTTGTTGGTTTTCATGGACTCTAATTCTTCTTTCATTGCTTTCATCCACTCAACTTTTCCAGGGCTCGATAAAGCCTCAGTTACAGACTTTGGCTCATCCATTTCTGTGGGAGATACCAGGAAAATATATTCTTCAATTTCATAAGTACGTTTGGGTATATTTTTCCTGGAACTCTTTCGTAGTTGAAATTCAGGTTCGTCAGAAGGATTTTGGGATTGGGAGTTCCCACTCCCACTCCCACTCCCACTCCCACTCGGATCAAGAATAAGATCTTGATCAATTTGATTATCAGTTGTGTCAGAAGACACTTGCTGGCTATCTGAGTTCAACATTTCATAAAGAGGCTCTCCATTCTTTACCTCGCCCTTTTTTGGAAAATCATTTTCCAGAAATGTGACATCTCGTGATTCAATCTCACTAACACTTCCAACCTCTAATTCACCAATGAACACATACCCTTTGGAGTGTTCTGAATATCTTATAAAGATACATTTCTTGCCTTTTGGACCTAATTTACCAAACTTGCTAAAAGAATCTTTTACATATGCAGCACAACCCCAAGGTCGTAAATCCTTTAAGTTTGGTTTATGGCCAGTCCATAGCTCATAAGGAGTGGAAGAAACTAATTTAGAAGGCACTTTGTTCAATATGTAAGTTGCAGTCAATAACGCATCTCCCCAAAAGGATATAGGTAAATTTGTCTGCGCTATCGTGGACCTTATCATGTCCAGTAGTGTTCTA
>NW_017684034.1:0-7946 GCF_001879085.1 Nicotiana attenuata
ATAGATGACGTGACAACCTTCTTAATGGTTTGAGTCCGTTTTTGATTTTCCTTCTTTTGATTTTCAATATTTTGTAGTTAAGAGGACCTCAGGCAAGCTTCACTTGGGCCTAACACATTTGCCTTTGATCCCATGGTCAAAGACATAATGTTGTGTTTAGGATGGTGAAAATTGTGGCCTTGAGACTCTTGTGTTGACCAAACAATCATCATATGGTCGTGTGGGGCCATTGCGCGCTTGAATTGGAACTAAGGTCGTTGTGGGCTCTCAACTCGATGTCTTTAGCAAACCCTGAGTGTGTGTGGTGAGAATTTGAATTGTGAGTCTAAGCTCCAAGCCGATGGTCTAGAACTTGCCCTGAATGTTCGTTGAGACGAAATCATAGGTGAAACTTGACTTGAGAAGTGAATATAGGCCCTCCTTGGTCCGAACTTCCAAATTTGAACAATTTCCATGACCTACCAATGAAATGATCCCTAGTTCAACCCTTTTGAGCCTTAAACCTTCTTCTTTCATGAACCAAAGCTACAAGCCTATACCCGTTCTCAATGAGACCCTCTCTTGGCACCCAAATCTTCTCTTGAGCAATGGCAAATACCTAAGTTTGGGGGGTGGAGACAAGAAAGGCATCAATGTGGTAAAGAGGCACAAAAGCAAAAGAAAAGGGAGGCAATGAAAAAGAGAAAAAGACAAAAAGAAATACAAAAGTGAATAATAACCGAAAAAGGGGATTCAAAGAAAACAAAGTGAAAAAGGTTGTGTAAAAGTAGAAAAAGGAGAAAGGTTTGAATTGCAAAAGAAAGAGTGACAATGCATCTCTCTAACCCCTTGAAAGAATTGAAAGAAGTGAAATACTCAAATGAGTCAAAAAGTATGCCATAATGAATCAAAAGAAGTACTAAAGGGAAGATTGAACCTAAATGAACAAAAACATATCCTACCTTCACCCAAAAGCCTTCACAATGACTCCTCAAAAGCCCTATATGATCTTGAGTTGAGGGAAGCCTATATTAGTGGATACTTACATAAGGGGCAAGCATATGGTACCTAAAGCTGGACTTATGACCTTCTTGCTGAGAGAAATGAGTGAAAAATCCATCAACCTCGGGTTGTGTGTCATTACTTTAAAAGGTGAGGTTCGCTTAGGGAGAGTTGAGGATGTGTGAGTTTGGGTTCCACAAAGACCAAGGTATTTGAGAAAAGCGCCTTGATGAAATAAGTCAACCCTTGATGCTCTCGTGTCACATTCGATCCATAGTTCTTAAAAGATTAAAAGCGTGTTAATGATGCATTCGTATTGAGGGCAATTGTTAGTCCCAATTGATGCGTGATGAGGCTTCCTTAGGATAAGCTGGAATTACTTGGATGTTTCCTTTTTAGGGGTGTGTCTTCTTTTATTTGCTTGAGGACAAGCAAAGGTTTAAGTTTGGGGGAGTTGATAACTGTGATTTTAACACGTTTTATGCCCATACTTGCCTATGCTTTATGTATGAATTGTCATAAAATAGACCCAGAATGCTTACAAAGTGCGCTTGATTGCATGTTTGAGAGACAAGATGACAAAAGTCAAAAATCGGCTCGAAACGGAGTGAAACCTGCTCAAGTGTCAAAAATCATTGAAGTGGGGACAAGAGGACCTAGCGCGGACCGCACTGATTTGCTGCGCGGCCGCGCTAGGAGATTCATAGAGCATCCATTTCAGGGGTTTCCATGCGCGATCTGCGCTCCTTTCTACGCGGTCAGCGCTGGTGTCCACGCGGTCGCGCTTCATTGTTGTGCGGTCCGCGCCCATTAGCCTGCGCGGCCGCGCTACCTCTTTGTGCGGTCCGCGTCCCCAGCTTAAGAAGTGAGTGATCGAAGGCCAAGACCCCTACGCGGCAGCGCTGCATTTCTGCGCGGTCCGCGCCAGCCCCGTAGGGGTATTTTTGTCCAGTTTTTCTAGCCTAGTATAAATAGAATATTTTATTATTTCTAGGTTATGCTTTAGATATCATATAGCAGCAGAACTCGTGAGACTCAAGTTTTAGCCTATTTTGGGCATTTTCATCTTGTTTTATCGTGGATTCTTGTAGATTAACATTCTAGTTAATTAATATGTTGATTTTATCTACTACTTCTTCAATTTCTGTTGCTATTATGTCTAGCTAAACCCATTAGCTAGGGTTGTGGCTCAACCCTAGTGTGGGCAATTAATGGGTGTGATTGTTTAATGCTTGAATGATGTTGGGTGTTTGCTATTTGGGTTAATTTTATGATTTAACTAGGATTTGGTGGTTGCAAACACTAAGTCTAGCTTAGTGGGTCTTGACTCTTCTTGAGAAAGAGTATCTATGACTCCAAAATTAACCCAACAAGGAATTGGGATGGACCCATGAGAATGGTAGTCCCAATTAACGGGTTAAACCTCGAGAGAGTAATTACCCAACTTGAACCCTAAGTTGCTTGGGCTTGTTGGCCTACCCAATTGGTCTCGAGAGAGTCAATTGGGCAAAATCACTCTTTCTACCGAGAGGTGTGAGAGTGAGTGCAATCGTGCAACGGTTATAGCATAAGCCCCATAATCATCATTCTTGTATTAGGATTCTCTACCCGTTAGTTGACCACCTAGGTAAATGCCACGACCCTAGTGTCTTTCTCTATCTTGCATACAACCTAGAATTAATATCTTAGCATAATTTAGTTATAATTAGTAGTTGTTAAATTGTAGTTGATAATCATAAAAACCCAAAAATGATAGAAGATCAATTAGAATCAAACACGCATTTCTAGACTAAGCAAATATCCAACTCCCTTTCTAGCTCCCTGTGGAAATTGACCCCGATACCACTATTGGGTAAAAGTATTAGCGCCCACTCTTCCTAAGATTGAGTCCGTTGTGATCATTCCATGACTCCTACGAACCTAGAGCTCTGATACCAACTTGTCACGACCCCAGTTCACCCTCCATGAACCTGTCGTGATGGCACCTAGTTCCTACAACTAGGTAAGCCTATCAGTGCGGAATAACAAATTAACATTTGCGGAATAATTAATTAAAACTGAACATACGGAAATAACAAGTGTATATAAGGCCACTCAGCCTATACAACTCAAAAAAAATATGCGGAAGTCTACAACTAAATCCCTAAACCCGAAAACTCACAGGAAACACAGGCTAATAAAATATAGTAATCTGCTCTACACCAGAATGTCTAAACAACATGAAAGGAAAGAAAGGAACTATCTGCTAAAGCCGGAATAGAGTAGAGACTCCTGGTCTGCGGACGTAGCAGATATACCTCAAGTCTCAGCTAGGACTCTCCACCATGAGGATGATACGCCTGGGAGGAAGTACCTGGATCTTCACATGAAAAACATGCACAAAAGAGACATGAGTACACCACAACGGTACTCAGTAAGTGTCAAACCTAACCTCGGTTGGATAGTGACGAGGAAGGTCAGGGCCCTACTGAGATAAAACATAATAAATAATGAGATAACGGAAGCAGTTTAAATAAAGTCTACAGCGAGAATCTAAACCAGGTAAATAAGGAAGAACAGTAATAGAAAGAAAAGGTAACAATACAAGGAAAACTGCCCTCAACAAGGAATAATAGCCGGGGGATCTCTTGGTATCCCGAGGATCTCTTGGTATCCTCAATAAGTAAGTCGGGAATCTCTTGGTATCCCGAGGATCTCTAGGTATCCTCAATAAGTAAGTCGGGGATCTCTAGGTAACCCGAGGATCTCTGGGTATCCTCAATAAGTAAGCCGGGGATCTCTTGGTATCCCAATATATATAGAAACACATGTGCCAGAGATCTCTTGGTATCCCGCACCCTCAGTCCAGAATATCTCAAGTACAGGGGATCTCCCGGGAAGCCGTCCCGTAGTCCCAAATTAAACACACAACAACAACAACCCATAATCTCAGAATAAATGCTAAAATCAGGACAAGTAATAGTAAATTCTAGCCTAACATGCTTCACAGAGTACAAATAGTACAGCTAAACAAATAAGCAAGTAAGCCAGCTAAACATGCGTCTCTAAGCTAGCACAGGTACAAACTTACAGTCTAAAATGAACAAGTAAACAGGAAATCTCAATTTAAATACTTCAAGTAGATGTGAGCACGTGATTTTTGCCCTATATATGAATTATTCCCAAAAATTCAAACAAAATAATTTCTTTTCATTATTTGCAATTTTTTGAATTTTGTGGCATTTTTGTGTTAATTGTTTGCATTTGTTTGTTGCATTGTTTATTTTTATTTTAATTCTATTGAAAAAAATACTAAAAAAAATATAGTTTGCATTTTGCTATTTTAAGGTNNATCGTCTTCCAGTTTTAGTTAAAAAAAGAAGACCAAAAAAACAAACAAACTGTTTCATTCAATCTCCTAACTAGGTTCTAGTTTTGGTAGCCAATTTACATTTATGAGTTCATTTTGGTAATTTGAAGATTCAGAGAGTTTTCTGTTGGATTTTGAGTAATTTTGGGAGTTCATTCAATTTGTTTGGGCTAGTTTAATTGGGTTTTGACTGCTGAAGTGTCCTGGGTGTTTGAGAAGTTGGTTTTAAGTCGAAATTTGATCCTACTGGTGCTGTGTTGGTTGATTACTTGCTGGACTGTTGAAACTTTCCTGAACTGCTGCTGTTACATTTGCTATCACTGACCTCTCTCTCTTTTCTCTTGTTATTCCAATACCAGGTACATGTCTCAAGCTTATTTGATGTACCTCTTCTTGTTGACAACTTGAGATAAAAGTTGAAGTCAATTCTCCATTCTGGATATGCTATTTCGTTATGTTTAAATAATTTTGTTGTGGTTGTATGGCTGAATATTGTAATGTGTGATTCAGTTGGTCGACCAGTGTAATTAAATATGGACTGTAATTAGGGCTTTAAAAATGACTTGTACTGTCACCTTGGATTTCCAGTTTGTAGTAGTTATTGAGATCTATAATCGTATATAACTGCATCACTTGAACTAGTAGGCTGTAGTATTATAACAGGGCAAGTAGCAGTCGTCGAGATTTGAAATAATGGGACTATTGTATGACTTGTGTTAACAAGACTGATGAGTCGATTCAAGTATATTTTAGATTCGTATGAGCTTTGTTTTATTGCATTAGTGTCATCTCAATTCAACACGAAATTCAAAGTAGGTATTAATCAAGTGCAAATCTAATTAGGTATTATATTATAACTCTGTTAATTCACCAGCACATCCAGGTAGCAGTAGTAGTTGTCATTAAGCCTCATGAATGTGTAATTAAGCTGTGTTTGTGATAGCCTCAATTTAGTTTGATTTCTGTATGCATCCCAGTAGCCAAAACGTGGTAAAAGCCAAAAGGGTTGGGATTAAATCGTTGGTAGTCTAATGGTATTCTGCCGATGGGTCCAAAGACAAGGCAAATGGCTGTTTCGGTTTGTTAATAAATCGAAGTCAACTTGGATTGGGCTTTTGATAACGTATGGTTTAGCCCTGATCCAGTGTTGCATGTTTTCCATATTGGGCCTGTACAAAGGCCATGCTGGGGAAGTCCGTTCAAGCAATGAGGCTGCCTGTATAAAGTACCAAACTCAAAGTCAATTCTGGACATAATAGGATATTGAAACTACTAATTGGTTAGGACCTTTTTTTTGATTTGTAGAAGACAATAAAAAAAGAGAGAGAAAAACAAAAAAAAATCCTAGTTCACTTTAGGATATCCTTTTACAAATTACAATGAGATGAGCCTCGCCAAATAGAACAAACAAATTACGGGGCCCTCGATAAATGTATATACAAAAAACTTAGACTTCGGGATGGGCCGTTTAGCGAATTTCACGGCCTTCCCCAAAGATAATAACACGATAGTCCCTTTAGGCGCGTTCTTAATAATCTTACCTTCTTAAATACGGGTGCACATTTATGTGACCCAAATCCAAATCTCAACGAAGTCGAAATGTGTCAAAAATTGCGGGTGCATTTATGTGACGCGATTCGAGACATATTTTCACGACGTTGCAATTCTCTTAAAATAATGATAATAAAAGCGGTTCAAAGTTAAAAGGTACATAGATTAAAACATGTTTTGAAATCAGATAAATAAGCCAAATATGACAGTTGAGCGACCGTGCTAGAACCACGGAACCCGGAGATGCCTAACACCTTCTCCCGGGTTAACAGAATTCCTTACTCGGATTTCTGGTTCGCGGACTGTTAACAGAGTCATAATTTCCTCGATTCGGGATTCAACCGGTGACTTGGGACACCATAAATCTCCCAAGTGGCAACTCTGAATCTCTTAATAAATGAATCCCGTTTCGACTGTCCTTTAATTGGAAAAACTCCTTTACACCCTCACGGGTGTAGAAAAAAGGAGGTGTGACAGCTCTCGCGACTCTGCTGGGGACCGAACCCAGAATCTCTGGTTTCGTAGACCAGAATTCGAGCTTAGATATATTGTTGTATTTGGCTTTATCTGATTTTCCTACATGTTTCATGCTAAATGTGCAAAATGTTGCTTTTTACCGCTTTGATATTATCTGAACTGTATATAAACTGTGCCGAAACCCTTCTCTTCTCACCTCCGGGGATGTGCTTACTGGTTGAGACTCCCTATTCTGTTAGTGTCAATACCCTGAAATAAGAAAGAGGCCGGACAAGTTACTAAGCCGGATGGCCCTTTGGTTCCCGGTACATAGCCCCCTCCTCGACTCGAGTTGTCCGCTCGGGTACACAGTCTAGAACACATACCCAAGTTTTGAACCTAAAAGAACTTGACTTCATGCCGGATCCCTAGTAGGAACGCTTATCTGCATCACATGCATATGACTTAGGGGACTCAATACAGGGGTTGGGTCCGTCTAGGACAGGTGTACCCGGAATAATGGACCATCCTGATGCATCCTACTTGTGCATTTATCTGTTTTGGACCCGCATGCTGACCGACTTTGAATATTTGGAAAAAGTGGAAAAACCAAAAGAGAAAATAGCAGTGTAGAGAGTTAATTTCCTATATTAGAAAACCCAACGTCCAAGTAGTGCCGAAATGCTGCCGAATTTTTGATAAAATGAAAAAAAGAAGAAAAATGGAAAAGAAAACCAAAAAGAGTTCTATTTTCATATTAGTTTATTTTATTTTGCCACTGAAAAGACAATATTAAAAATAAAAGGAATCTTGCTTTCAGGAATAGTGTATTTGCCAACAAAAACGGAAAAAGAGTCTTGTTTTCAAAAATAGTTAGATTTATTTTGCCCGAACTACGCTGGTTTGATTCTCACCGGATGTGAGATACATAGGCAACCCTCGTCGGGTCCAACCTCCCCTTTTCAAAAATAGCCAAAAATACCAAAATTTTTAATTTCGTCATGAATAAGTCGGGTGATGCCATTCTTGTCAAAAATAAGCCAAATGTCCCCAAAAGGGCACCGGAATGCTGTCTTTGCAAGAACAGCCACCCTGAGTCATCTTCTAAACGGCTAGCAGGCACAGCCTTAAAATCTTCCTTATGAAGTGTTGAAAGGCCGTATCCGCAATACCGGCTGTTTGTTTCAATTGGCAATTTGAACGAGGATTGTGCCATTTTTCTCTTTTAGGTCAAAATAAGTGATTAAAATCACCTTAATAAATGTGCAGGATGAGCACGACTCAAAATGAATTATATTCAATCATGCATAAAATCCCTTTGGAGTTACGTCTGTGGTGGAACGATTTAGGCGGAGAAGGGAAAGATGCAGTCAAGAAACATTTGAAAGGGCTTACCGGTTTGCTCGATATTGTGCCTCGGGGAGATATTATTAGGGCACTGGTTACATGTTGGGACCCAGCACATAATGTGTTCCATTTTTCGGACTTTGAGCTTACCCCGACATTAGAGGAAATAGCTGGCTACATTGGAAAGGATGAGGTTCCGTTGAGGCACAAATACTTGGTTGCCCCCAGAGTGGTAGCCGTGCACAAATTTCTAGACTCTTTG
>NW_017684035.1:0-3439 GCF_001879085.1 Nicotiana attenuata
ACTAAATGTTTGAACTAATAATTGAGTTAATTCGATTGTGTCACACTTGAACATTAGAAGTGAATTGCTAGAGTTCCCAGACAATTATCTTGCACCTATCCTATCAAAACCCTATTCTCTCCCAATGGTAACCTTATTTGTTTGCTTCTTGCTCAATTGACATTAGTCAATAACTGTATATTCTTTGTTAATTGTAACTTTTAATCACATAATCATCAACTGATGGTAAGCACCCTCCACTTCCAACCAAGAGGCTGTGAGTTCGAGTCACCCCAAGAGCATGGTGGGGAGTTCATGGAGGGAAGGATGCCGGGGGTCTAATGGAAATAGCCTCCCTACCCTAGGGTAGGGGTAAGGTCTGCGTACACACAACCCTCCCCAGACCCCACTTGTGGGATTATACTGGGTTGTTGTTGTTTTTATAATCATCAATTGCTAACGGGTTATTATCTTTGCGGAGAGCCGCGAAATTCGCTAAACGACATGCCCCGAATTCTAAGTATTCTAATTGCATTTAATGAGGGCCCAACAATTTATATGTTTTGTTTGGCGAGGCTCATCTCATTTTTATTTAAAGGCCAACCTAAAGCAACTACAATTTTCCTATCTATTTATTTTTGTCTCTAAAAGGGCTTAATGAATTTACATTTATAAATTCGGGTCTCAGGTTCAAGTCCAAATTCAAACAAAAGGGGAAACCCTCCTAATTTGAACCTGCTACCTAACTCGAGAACCTAAATTTATATTTGCAAATTAATCCCATATTCCTAATATAATTTGAAGGATTTTTGAGTTCAGCATTTTTGGGCCTTCAAACTTGGCCCTATACAGGTTTAATGCATAAAATACTGCCCAGACGTGGACCTGGTGTAACAAAACTTGGGCCTGAACTTAGCTGATCCAACAGCCGCCCAGCCTTGGGTCTTTGCCAAAGCCCAAACAAGGTGTAATCCAGAAATAGATCTGAGGTGGTGCATTGGTTAATCTGAAGCTTAAATTAATTACAAAGAGGTTGTTGACTCTTAATCCTTCAATCATCGGCTGGTTTTTAGTTTTACCCAATATCAGAACTTCAAGGAACTAAGCATGACATAATTAATACCTATGTTGAAGTAATGCAGAACTTCCACCTTTTAAAACATAATTCACTGATGTCAACATTAAAACATATATATACTGCACTCCCTAAACAGCCAACTCAATCATACATATACTGATTTGCAAATTTAAATAAACTAGCATTCGAAACTAAACTACACTATACTAAGGCTCCTGATTTTAGATGAATTAATACAAATCCGAAGTTCAACAGTTTACTGCAGTCCAGTTTAATTACATGCCAATATCAATTGAATGAATATCATAACTATTGTAAAAGGCCAATAACATCTGTATTTCAATATGAAAATCTAACATTCTTCATCATTTAATCTCTAGAACTATTCATACACGTGGATTCGTATTTCCAGATCACTTGAGTTAGAGAAAATACCTGGAATTATGATGAGACAAAGAGAATAAGAAGAAGGTCAGCAGCAGTTCTAGTAATCAATAAGCTCAACCAGTGANNGCGAACGCCATGAACACATACATCTGTAGTACGACATCGCGCAAGGTCAATGCGAACGCGAAGAAAAATCAACCACTACCCAGCTAAATCTAAACGACTACACGAGTGCGTGCACATTTGCGCGAACCTGATGCTCACTCGGCAGCAACCTACATGAACGTGTGTGAGAACCTGTGAACACGTAGAACAACTTGACCCTAGCCATCAAGCAAACATACACAATCGCGATTAAGAAAACTAGATACCTTGAGCATAGGAGTTCATCTTGTGAGATTGACACCTAATCGGCATAGGAGTTTCTACTAAATGTTTGAACTAATAATTGAGTTAATTCGATTGTGTCACACTTGAACATTAGAAGTGAATTGCTAGAGTTCCCAGACAATTATCTTGCACCTATCCTATCAAAACCCTATTCTCTCCCAATGGTAACCTTATTTGTTTGCTTCTTGCTCAATTGACATTAGTCAATAACTGTATATTCTTTGTTAATTGTAACTTTTAATCACATAATCATCAACTGATGGTAAGCACCCTCCACTTCCAACCAAGAGGCTGTGAGTTCGAGTCACCCCAAGAGCATGGTGGGGAGTTCATGGAGGGAAGGATGCCGGGGGTCTAATGGAAATAGCCTCCCTACCCTAGGGTAGGGGTAAGGTCTGCGTACACACTACCCTTCCCAGACCCCACTTGTGGGATTATACTGGGTTGTTGTTGTTTTTATAATCATCAATTGCTAACGGGTTATTATCTTTGCGGGGGGCCGTGAAATTCGCTAAATGACATGCCCCGAATTCTAAGTATTCTAATTGCATTTAATGAGGGCCCAACAATTTATGTGTTTTGTTTGGCGAGGCTCATCTCATTTTTATTTAAAGGCCAACCTAAAGCAACTACAATTTTCCTATCTATTTATTTTTGTCTCTAAAAGGGCTTAATGAATTTACATTTATAAATTCGGGTCTCAGGTTCAAGTCCAAATTCAAACAAAAGGGGAAACCCTCCTAATTTGAACCCGCTACCTAACTCGAGAACCTAAATTTATATTTGCAAATTAATCCCATATTCCTAATATAATTTGAAGGATTTTTGAGTTCAGCATTTTTGGGCCTTCAAACTTGGCCCTATACAGGTTTAATGCATAAAAAACTGCCCAGACGTGGACCTGGTGTAACAAAACTTGGGCCTGAACTTAGCTGATCCAACAGCCGCCCAGCCTTGGGTCTTTGCCAAAGCCCAAACAAGGTGTAATCCAGAAATAGATCTGAGGTGGTGCATTGGTTAATCTGAAGCTTAAATTAATTACAAAGAGGTTGTTGACTCTTAATCCTTCAATCATCGGCTGGTTTTTAGTTTTACCCAATATCAGAACTTCAAGGAACTAAGCATGACATAATTAATACCTATGTTGAAGTAATGCAGAACTTCCACCTTTTAAAACATAATTCACTGATGTCAACATTAAAACATATATATACTGCACTCCCTAAACAGCCAACTCAATCATACATATACTGATTTGCAAATTTAAATAAACTAGCATTCGAAACTAAACTACACTATACTAAGGCTCCTGATTTTAGATGAATTAATACAAATCCGAAATTCAACAGTTTACTGCAGTCCAGTTTAATTACATGCCAATATCAATTGAATGAATATCATAACTATTGTAAAAGGCCAATAACATCTGTATTTCAATATGAAAATCTAACATTCTTCATCATTTAATCTCTAGAACTATTCATACACGTGGATTCGTATTTCCAGATCACTTGAGTTAGAGAAAATACCTGGAATTATGATGAGACAAAGAGAATAAGAAGAAGGTCAGCAGCAGTTCTAGTAATCAATAAGCTCAACCAGTGA
>NW_017684035.1:6292-7946 GCF_001879085.1 Nicotiana attenuata
TTTACAAAATGCGTGAAACTCACTGTATTTTTGTCGTTTGATTTGGGCGGACCTCGAATTTGATTTTCAATTAATGTTATATGTTTATTTTGTACCAAAATAGACATATAACATTAAATTAAAAATCAACCGAACACTTAGAACTACCAAAAACGGGCTAAAAGTTTCGAAACCTAGATCTAGAAATTCGACGGGGTTCCATCTGGATTTGAAGGGTTCTGGTTTGTGATTTGGGAAGAGGGAGGTTAGGAGAGTATAGGGTGTAAATTTTGTGGGGTTTGGACGACTTTGCGTTTTGGCTGAAATTTCGATTTGAAATTCGACGCTTTTGGTGAGGATTTGAAGGAAGCTAAGGCTAGTATGGAAAGAGGAGGAGGAGGAGAGGATTCAATGGTGTAAATTTTGGACGATTTGGAGCTTCGCTGCTGGCGGAGGCGATTTCTGGCCGGCGGAGGACGGCGGAGGAACGGTGGCGATATGCCGGCCTTACAGGGGGGGGTACGAGGGAGGAGAGAAATGTCTTTAGGGTTTGTCATATGTTTGGACAGTTTTATTTGAGACACGAATCAATTATGGACAGTTGGATGATGGGAGATGAACGGTCTAGATTTACCTGGCTAAAAACGACGTCGTTTTATCATGGGGGGGCTGGACCGGGTAAAAGGTATTTGGGCTGGACCATCAGACGGGTTTGAAGGGTTTTGGGCTGGGATTATTTGGATACTGGCCCAAATTGGCCAGCCCTTGCATTTGTTTATTTTTCTTCTTTTCTCTTCTTTTGTATTTTATTTATTTCTTTACAAAATTAACAAAAACCTAATTTAACTCCAAAATTAGACCAATTAATTTTGTAAAATAGAATAAATCCTAGTTAAAAAGGAAACTAAACAAAAAATGCAAAAAATGCAACAAGTGACTATTTTTTTGTAATTTTCTTCTATTTTTATGATATTAGTTAAAAAAAATCTAGAATTGGATCCTAAATTCGAGTATGCTATTTTTGTATTTTTCATGAGTTATATCAATCAAAAAAAATGCACAAAATGCAAACAATCACAAAATCATGCAATTAATACCCTAAAATTCAAACAATAAAAGAAAAATTCTAATTCTAATGAATTTATAGGAGTAATTTAAGCGTGGCAAAAATCACGTGCTCACAGCTGCCCCTCTTTGCTCGAAGACACGAAGGGTTTTCGGGCAAAGATAAATGAGCACCATGAAGGATTTTTTCCTGCTCAGCACTCCATGACAAGCATTTTGAAAACCGTCTAACCGAACCCTGCTTCAAAGGTTGCCTACATATCCTTGGCTATAAAGGAATCAGGTCAGTGTAGTTGTGGAAGGTTTGGTAGCTGGGACTACCAGGAGCTATGATTTCACTGCTGTTGCTGCTGCTACTGCTTGCTGACCTCCTTATTACACCAAAAGGAAAATCAATGCTAAGCTAGCTATGCCTATCAACTATGAGTTACAAGATTTCTATCTATAATTCTCTTGAAACATGATCTTGAGTCTTAGCTGATTTTGTTGTGGACTTCGATCTGAATCTTGATGCTCGCAAGTTGTAAGTGTTTACTTCTTCATGCAGCATTGGGTCTAAACAGGATCAGCGGAGCTTGTGACTACAAACAGACTTTGAGCAATCCGCACC
>NW_017684036.1:0-2892 GCF_001879085.1 Nicotiana attenuata
TTTTCGATATTAGTCCTGGGCATGGACTGGTTATCTCCGTGTCATGCTATTCTAGACTGTTATGCTAAGACAGTCACTTTGGCTATGCCGGGTGTACCGCGGATCGAGTGGCGTGGTGTGACTGACTATATTCCTAGCAGAGTTATTTCTTTCTTGAAGGCCCAGCGTATGGTTGGAAAGGGTTGTCTTTCCTATTTGGCATTTGTGAGAGATGTGGGAGCTGAGACCCCCAGCATTGAGTCGGTTCCCGTTGTGAGGGAGTTTCCCGATGTGTTTCCTGCAGACCTGCCGAGTATGCCGCCTGATAGGGACATTGATTTTGGCATTGACCTGGTGCTGGGCACTCAGCCCATTTCTATTCCACCATATTGCATGGCACCAGCGGAGTTGAAAGAATTGAAGGAGGAGCTTCAGGAGCTCCTGGATAAGGGGTTCATTCGGCCTAGTGTGTCACCTTGGGATGCACCAGTTCTATTTGTGAAGAAGAAGGATGACACGATGAGAATGTGCATCGATTATAGGCAGTTGAACAAGGTAACAATTAAAAACAAGTACCCCTTACCTCACATTGATGATTTATTTGACCAGCTTCAGGGAGCAAGGGTGTTCTCAAAAATTGATCTCCGTTCGGGTTACCACCAGTTAAAAATCAAGGACTCAGATATTCATAAGACTGCTTTCAGGACTAGATATGGTCACTATGAATTTCTCGTCATGTCTTTCGGGCTGACCAATGCCCCAGCAGCTTTCATGCACCTGATGAACAGTGTGTTCCGGCCTTACCTGGATTCATTTGTCATAGTATTCATTGATGACATACTGGTATACTCGCGCAGTCAGGAGGAGCACGCGCAGCATTTGAGAGTTGTATTGCAGCGATTAAGGGAGGAGAGGCTTTATGCAAAGTTCTCCAAATATGAGTTCTGGCTTGGTTCGGTGGCTTTCTTGGGACATGTGGTGTCCAGTGAGGGTACCCAGGTTGACCCAAAGAAGATAGAGGCGGTGCAGAGTTGGCCTAGACCGACCTCAGCCACAGAGATTCGCAGCTTCCTAGGGTTGGCAGGTTACTATCGCCGGTTTGTGCAGGGATTTTCCTCTATTGCATCGCCCTTGACCAAGTTGACTCAGAAGGGTGTCGCATTTGTATAGTCGGACGAGTGTGAGGAGAGCTTTCAGAAGCTCAAGACAGCTTTGACCACAGCTCCAGTGTTAGTCTTGCCATCAGCTTCAGGATCTTATACGGTATATTGCGATGCTTCGAGAGTTGGGATTGGTTGTGTTTTGATGCAGGAGGGTAGAGTTATTGCATATGCTTCTCGTCAGTTGAAGCCCCATGAACAGAACTACCCCGTCCATGATCTGGAGCTAGCGGCTATAGTCCACGCAATGAAGATTTGGAGGCATTACTTGTATGGCGTATCCTGTAAGGTATTCACTGATCATTGCAGTCTTCAGCATTTGTTCAAGCAAAAGGATCTTAATTTGAGGTAGCGTAGATGGTTGGAGTTACTTAAGGATTATGACATTACTATCCTGTATCACCCGGGGAAGGCCAATGTAGTGGCCAATGCCTTGAGCCGGAAGTCGGTGAGTATGGGGAGCTTGGCATATATTCCAGTTGAGGAGAGGCCATTTCCAGTTGATGTTCAGGCCTTGGCCAACCGATTTGTGAGATTAGATATTTCAGAGCCCAGTCGAGTGTTGGCTTGTGTGGTTTCTCGATCTTCCTTGTATGACCGCATCAGGGAGTGTCAGTATGATGATCTACATTTGCTTGTCCTTAAGGATAGGGTTCAGCATGATGATGCCAGGGATGTGACCATTGGAGATGATGGTGTGTTGAGGATGCAGGGCCGGATTTGCGTGCCCAATGTGGATGGGCTTCGGGAGTTGATATTGGAGGAGGCCCATAGCTCGCGATATTCCATTCATCCGGGTGCCGCGAAGATGTATCAAGATCTCAGACAGCACTATTGGTGGCGGAGGATGAAGAGAGATATTGTGGAGTATGTAGCCCGGTATCTTAATTGTCAGCAAGTGAAATATGAGTATCAGAGACCGGGTGGCTTACATCAGCAGATGGTTATTCCTGAGTGGAAGTGGGAGAAGATCACTATGGATTTTGTTACCGGACTTCCACGAACTCTGAAGAAATTTGATGCTATTTGGGTGATTGTAGACAGACTGACCAAGTCCGCGCACTTCATTCCGGTTTGTACTACTTATTCTTCAGAGCCGCTGGCAGAGATCTATATTCGGGAGATAGTTCGATTTCATGGTGTCCCAGTTTCTATCATATCAGATCGGGGCACTCAGTTCACCTCTCAGTTTTGGCAGGCGGTTTAACGCGAGTTGGGTACTCAGGTGCAGTTGAGCACAGCCTTTCACCCTCAGACGGACGGGCAGTCCGAGCGCACCATTCAGATATTGGAGGATATGTTACGTGCCTGCGTTATTGATTTTGGAGGGTCATGGGATCGGTTTCTACCGCTTGCAGAGTTTGCCTACAACAATAGCTATCAGTCCAGCATTCAGATGGCACCGTATAAGGCCTTGTATGGGAGGCGGTGTAGATCTCCAGTTGGTTGGTTCGAGCCCGGGGAGGCTAGATTGTTGGGGACAGATTTGGTTCAGGATGCATTGGAGAAGGTGAAGGTGATTCAGGAGAGACTCCGTACAGCACAGTCGAGACAGAAGAGCTATGCAGACAGGAAGGTTCGAGATGTATCTTTTATGATTGGTGAGAAGGTCATGCTGAAGGTTTCACCCACAAAGGGTGTTATGAGATTTGGGAAGAAAGGGAAGCTGTGTCCGCGGTTCATTGGGCCTTTTGAGGTACTTAGGAGGATTGGGGAGGTGGCTTATGAGCTTGCCTTGCCACCTAGCTTGTCG
>NW_017684036.1:7106-7945 GCF_001879085.1 Nicotiana attenuata
ACGACCCGGCCCGTCGTCACGTGAGTTACCGCTCAGTTTTCCCCATTTTTATGCTTCTTCATGTTTCGTTATCGGTATGTGGTGTGTTAGAGTTGATTCGGATTGGTTTTGATAAGAAATGAGACACTTAGTCTCTTTAAGGAAGGCTTAAGTTGGAAAAGTCAACCGGACGTTGACTTATGAGTTATAGGGCTCGGATGTGATTTCCGGTGATTCGGTTAGCTTCGGGAGGTGATTTGTGACTTAGGAGTGCGATCGGAATTGAATTTGGAGGTCCGGTGTAGAATTAGGCTTGAATTGGCGAAGTTAGTATTTTGGCGAATTCCGGTTGGCAAGTGAGATTTTGATCCGGGGGTCGAAATGGAATTCCGAGAGTTGCTGTAGCATCGATATGCGATTTGTGATGTGTGTGCAAAATTTCAGGTCATTCGGACGTCGTTTGGTTGGGTTTTTGATCGAATGCGTGTTTCAGAAGTTCTTGAAGAACTTAGGCTTGAATCCGATGTGAATTGATGATTTCAGTGTTGTTAGGTGTGTTTTGATTATTGGAACAAGTTTGGATGATGTTTTGGGATATGTTGGTGCCTTTGGTTGAGGTCCCGGGGACCTCGGGGTGATTTCGGAGGGCTTAACGGAGGTTTTGAACTTGGAAGTTATTGCAGATTTTTGCCCAGCTATTGTAGACCTTCGCGTTCGAAGCCTCAGGAGCTCGTTCGCGATGAGGAGTTGTGCACACCATCGCGTTCGCGAGGGCTGCTTCGTGTTCGCGTAGAAGGGGCCTGGGGCCCTGCCTGGTTTGTGCATCGCGTTCGCGGTTGGTTGAACGCGTTCGTGTAAGA
>NW_017684037.1:0-780 GCF_001879085.1 Nicotiana attenuata
GCGTGCTGGCTCGAACCTGAATATGTAACGGATCCACGTAAGCCTTGTCCGGATGATGCAACATTGATGCCAAAGTGGCCAAAGCGTCAGCAACCTCATTGTGAATCCTTGGAATGTGTTTGAAACCTATTGACTGAAACC
The DNA here is from genome assembly GCF_001879085.1 of Nicotiana attenuata. Lineage (NCBI taxonomy): Eukaryota > Viridiplantae > Streptophyta > Magnoliopsida > Solanales > Solanaceae > Nicotiana > Nicotiana attenuata. The sequence goes on from NW_017684037.1 coordinate 142, forward strand.
GTTGACAAAGTTCATGCAAGCACTGCCGGTATGGTATGAGCTTCAAGTCCCGTGTTTCCCACTCTCCCTGAATCTGGTGTACAAGAAGATCCGAGTCACCCATGACCAAGATTTCCTGGACACCCATGTCTATAGCCAATCTCAATCCCAGGATACAGGCTTCGTACTCAGCCATGTTATTGGTGCAATAGAAACGAAGTTGAGCAGTGACAGGGTAGTGCTGCCCTGTCTCAGAAATCAGTACTGCTCCTATTCCGACACCCTTGGCATTGGCAGCTCCATCAAAGAACAGTTTCCATCCAGGCTTCTCGACCTGTTCTAATTCTTCAACATGCATTACCTCCTCGTCCGGGATGTATGTTTTCAAAGGCTCATATTCGTCATCAACGGGATTTTCAGCCAGGTGATCGGCCAATGCTTGTGCTTTCATGGCGGTCCGCGTCACGTAGACAATATCAAATTCCGTAAGCAGGATTTGCCATTTTGCCAGCCTCCCTGTGGGCATGGGCTTTTGAAAAATATACTTCAATGGGTCCAACCGAGAGATGAGATAGGTAGTATATGCTGACAAGTAATGTTTCAACTTTTGCGCTACCCAGGTTAAAGCACAACACGTCCTCTCGAGTTGAGTGTATTTAC
>NW_017684037.1:3384-7945 GCF_001879085.1 Nicotiana attenuata
TCTCAAACTCACTTCGCCTTACGGTGCCCGTGAGGGTTTTCACCAGTAAGACTCTCTCATTTCATCATTTTCCTTCTGGCGCCAGAGTGTTGTCCCCAATAAGAATCACTTTACCTGCTTGCGTTGACATTTCTTAAGATTGATCAGAAGGTCTTTCTTTGGACCGTAATGTGGCTTTTGGATGGGTTTTAGAAAGAAAGGTATAAAAGCTCAAAATAATTCAAACGTGGGTTCAATATTACAACTTTCGGAATCATATCTCTTGCGACAACCATAACTTCTGCCCCAGTTTCCTTCTTGGGGATTCTTGGATTTTCTTTTGTTATGACTGAACCTCGGTGAGGCTGCCTACGTACCCTTTCGGGATCAAGTCAAACGTAGTTCAGGATGACTACGTTCATTGTTGCGATCTTTCCTTTTCTTCCACTTTTGTTTTCTTTCCTTTCACTTCTTTTCTTTGCCTGTTCTTTTCTTTCTTATTTTTTTGTTTTATTCACTGTTCTTTTCCTTTTCTTTCTTTTTTTTTTTTCTTTTCCCTTTTCACGGTTTTTCTCTTGTTTCTCCATTTTCTTTCCATGCTCGGGCTTACGAGCTTGATTATTGATTCCGAAAGAGGGGTATGCAAGAAAGTAATTAAGGCTCAAAGGGGTAACAAGGGATAAAGTGTTTAGATAGCAGAACAAAATGCCTTCGTCATTTCAATCTCAAAATATGCCAAATACAATCAGGTACACAAAGATAAAGAAATCATACATAATATCTCTTAACTGCATCAGAATTGATAGCCATTTCTACACATTTCCCTTCTACGTCCGTTAGATATAAAGCGCCATTGGACAACACTCTGGTTACAACAAATGTCCCTTTGGGGCGAACTTTCCTTTTGCCTCAGCCCAATGAGGTAGGATACGTCTCAGCACCAACTGCCCTACTTCGAACCTCCGCGGACGCACCTTCTTGTTATATGCTCTTGCCATTCTCTGTTGGTATAACTGACCGTGACACACTGCTGCCAATCTCTTCTCATCGATCAAACTTAACTGTTCCAGGCGGGCTTTAACCCATTCATCATCATCAATCTCTGCCTCAGCGATGATCCGGAGGGACGGGATTTCTTCTTCTGCGGGTATTACTGCTTCGGTTCCATACACCAAGTAATAGGGAGTCGCTCCTACTGAAGTACGGACAGTAGTCCGATAGCCTAACAAGGCAAAAGGTAGTTTTTCATGCCATTGCCTTGACCCTTCGACCATTTTCCGAAGTATTTTCTTGATATTCTTGTTAGCTGCTTCAACTGCCCCATTTGCTTTAGGGCGATATGGGGTAGAGTTGCGGTGCATGATCTTAAACTGCTGACATGTCTCGGCCATCAAATGACTATTGAGATTGGCACCATTATCTGTGATAATTACCTTCGGGATCCCAAACCGGCATATGATATTTGAATGCACGAAATCGACGACTGCCTTCTTAGTCACAGATTTGAAGGTTTTTGCCTCCACCCATTTAGTGAAATAATCAATAGCTACCAAAATGAATCTATGTCCATTTGATGCTGCTGGCTCAATCGGTCCAATAACATCCATTCCCCAGGCAACGAAGGGCCATGGTGCCGACATTGCATGCAATTCAGAGGGTGGAGAATGAATCAAATCTCCATGTATCTGACATTGATGACATTTGCGCACGAAACTAATACAATTCCGTTCCATAGTAAGCCAATAATACCCTGCTCGGAGGATCTTCTTTGCCAATATATATCCACTCATATGAGGCCCACAAACTCCCGCATGTACCTCAGCCATGATAACTGTAGCCTGTCTGGCATCTATGCATCTCAATAACCCAAGATCTGGAGTTCTTTTGTACAACACTCCTCCACTGAAGAAAAATCCGCTTGCCAAGCGTCGAATTGCTCTCTTTTGATCCCTTGTAGCCTGTGTCGGGTATACTCCCATCCGGAGATATTCTTTTATGTCATAGAACCAAGGCTCACCATCAAACTCTTCCTCCACCACATTACAATAGGCGTGCTGGTCTCGAACCTGAATATGTAACGGATCCACGTAAGCCTTGTCCGGATGATGCAACATTGATGCCAAAGCGTCAGCAACCTCATTGTGCATCCTTGGAATGTGTTTGAAACCTATTGACTGAAACCGTTGACAAAGTTCATGCAAGCACTGCCGGTATGGTATGAGCTTCAAGTCCCGTGTTTCCCACTCTCCCTGAATCTGGTGTACAAGAAGATCCGAGTCACCCATGACCAAGATTTCCTGGACACCCATGTCTATAGCCAATCTCAATCCCAGGATACAGGCTTCGTACTCAGCCATGTTATTGGTGCAATAGAAACGAAGTTGAGCAGTGATAGGGTAGTGCTGCCCTGTCTCAGAAATCAGTACTGCTCCTATTCCGACACCCTTGGCATTGGCAGCTCCATCAAAGAACAGTTTCCATCCAGGCTTCTCGACCTGTTCTAATTCTTCAACATGCATTACCTCCTCGTCCGGGAAGTATGTTTTCAAAGGCTCATATTCGTCATCAACGGGATTCTCAGCTAGATGATCGGCCAGTGCTTGTGCTTTCATGGCGGTCCGAGTCACGTAGACAATATCAAACTCCGTAAGCAGGATTTGCCATTTCGCCAGTCTCCCTGTGGGCATGGGCTTTTGAAAAATATACTTCAATGGGTCCAACCGAGAGATGAGATAGGTAGTATATGCTGACAAGTAATGTTTCAACTTTTGCGCTACCCAGGTTAAAGCACAACACGTCTTCTCGAGTTGAGTGTATTTTACCTCATATGATGTGAACTTCTTGCTGAGGTAGTAAATCGCCTGCTCTTTCCTTCCTGTGATGTCATGCTGCCCCAGCACACAACCAAACGAATTGTCTAACACGGTCAGGTAAAGGATCAAGGGCCTTCCTGGCTCTGGCGGGACCAACACTGGTGGACTAGCCAAATACTTCTTGATCTTATCAAATGCTGCTTGACATTCGTCCGTCCATCTGACCGCAGCATCTTTCTTTAACAACTTGAAAATGGGTTCACTAGTAGTTGTAAGCTGGGCAATGAACCTGCTGATGTAATTCAACCTGCCAAGCAAACTCATCACATCTTTCTTGTTCCTTGGCGGTGGTAACCCTTGGATGGCTTTGATCTTAGACGGGTCTAATTCGATACCGCGCCGACTTACCACGAATCCCAATAATTTCCCTGATGGAACTCCAAATGCACATTTTGCTGGATTAAGCTTGAGGTTGTACCTGCGGAGTCTCTGGAAGAATTTCCTCAAATCCCTAACATGGTCACATTGTTTCCTCGACTTTATGATCACGTCGTCCACATAGACCTTGATTTCCTGATGTATCATGTCATGGAACATGGTAGTCATTGCCCTCATATACGTTGCCCCTGCGTTCTTCAACCCAAATGGCATGACCCTGTAACAGTACGTTCCCCAAGGTGTGATGAATGCTGTCTTTTCCGCATCCTCCTCATCCATCAAAATCTGGTGATAACCCGCATAACAATCCACGAAGGAAGCAATCTCATGTTTGGCACAATTGTCAATCAATATATGGATGCTTGGAAGTGGGAAGTTGTCTTTCGGGCTTGCCTTATTGAGATCACGGTAATCAACACACACTCTGGTCTTCCCATCCTTCTTTGGTACAGGCACCACATTAGCTAACCAGGTAGGATATCGAGTAACTCGTATGTCCTTCGCCTCAAGCTGCTTGGTAACATTCTTCTTTGATTTTCACACTGATATCTGTTTTAAATTTCCTCAACTTCTGCTTGACAGGCGGGCATTCCGAATGAACGGGCAATTTGTGGACCACCAAATCGGTACTTAAACCTGGCATGTCATCATATGACCATGCAAAACATCTGTGTACTCAAACAACAATTCAATTATCTCCTCCCTGAGTGGGGTTTCCAAATGGACACTTATTTTTGTTTCCCGAACATTCTCCCGATTGATTGCCTCTGTGTCATTCAAGTTAGGCTTGGGTTTTTCCTCAAATTGATTTAACTCTTTACTGATTTCTTCCAAAGCTTCCTCGTCATCGTATTCCCCCTCGCCATCACACTCAATTTCCTGTATTACTATTTCACATTGATTATCAAGACTAGGCCGGAGACTCCTCATGCATGACACATCATTGAAACCAGCATAAAAGGGACTGTACAAGATAGAAAAGAAAACAAAATAAAGGCGATCAGGAAAGAAGAAAGGAGGACATTGCATTTCATTAGAATTGTAAGATAACAAGGTTTAACTCATCCAAATGGACGGAACATAGAAATCTGAATTACAACCCTGGAAATAATCCAGATTTAGTACTCAAAGAAAAATCAAAAACTAACTACCACGACTCCTTCCGAATTGGAAGAGGAGTAGCTTCCCAGTTATTGAGCTTAGCTTGAGATCCCACAAACTGCACATCGACCTTACTCGGACCTTCGCCGGGTTCCACCATATTCAGTTCATCGAACACCCTTTCGAACCTTGCGATCATCTCCTTGTCAGTTTCTATCACCACAGAATTT
>NW_017684038.1:0-7942 GCF_001879085.1 Nicotiana attenuata
AGTTGTCAATTACAGGAATATAAATTCTGCAGTCGTTATTGTTGCTACTGATTTTAGACTCATAAGCGAATGGACGATTCAGATTTAGCTGATGGTTCCTATAGGCATGCTTTCTAGGCGTTACTGATTTAAAACACTTTTACAGGCGTAATAAGAGTGCAGAAATCCTATGGGCATGGTATCTAAAATGTTGTTAGTTATTTAAACCTATAAACAGGTTTGCCTAGTGACAGATGCAGATGCAAAATTCAGGAAGTCCTATAGGCATATTATCTATACGATATGCAGCATTTCAGAAATGACATATAGACATGGTCTCTATAAACATGCAGAAGTGCAGAAACCTATAGACATGGTCTCTATATGAGGTGCAAAAGTGCAGAAACCTATAGACATGGTCTCTATATGAGGTGCAAAAGTGCATAAACCTATAGACATGGTCTCTATATGAGATGCAGAAGTGAAAGCTGAAAACAAGATACATGAGTGTAGAAGTGTAAATATTCCCTATGAACATGATATCTACCCCTTTGCATGCATGGTTACCCTTCCCTTTTTCACTAATCACCCCAGAAGTTTATTACAATATTGTTACACACCAAAATAAAATAAAGAAATTACATCATAAAAAAATAAAATTACAACCGAGGAGAGCCTGATTCAGGATTCCTACCTGAAGCATGAAGTAAACCAACTCCAAAGATCAAGATCCAAAGCCTTTCTCGTTTGGGGTGTGTCAGAGTTTCCTAAGAGCCTCATGGACTCCGGGCACTGTTCACACCCAAATACATTGCAAGATTGAGTCATAGTGCAGTGTGGAAGGGCCAGCCCTCAAATGTCCAAGTTCAGAGGGAACTCAAGGTACCAAAGCAAGGCTCATAGGAGGGGGGCAAAACTTAGAAGCTAGGAGAGAGTGTAAGTGCAAAGAAGGGATTCTGGGGGAAGCAGAGATAGGCTGGTGGTCATACCCAGCAATTGAAAGTGCTGGCACACCCCAACCAGCCTGTTAGCCACATTGTTTGGGAGTTAGGATCCCTTAAAGGATCAAGTCCAGACATGAGCAACAATTTGGATGTTGCCATGTTCTGAACTTTAACTCAAACACATAGAAGGGAATAGGGGTACAGGGATTCACAGCAGAAACAGATGCAAAGAGAACAGCATACATATTTAACACTGAGCATAGATAGAAAAGTAGACAGGATTGTAGAAACTGTAACATAAACACATTGGGATGAGGCTGAAAACTAAATTAGAACATACCAGTTTCAGGGAAACAAGAAAAGAAAGCAGTAGTCTTGTAAAGCCAAATTGCAAGCAAATAGTCAGAAGATTTTAGAAGAGAGCTACGAAATTATGTGTGTAAAAGTGTTGAATTGAGAGTTGTGTAATTGAAAGTGTCTGAAAAGTGTCGAATTCAAGGTGTGTTGGTGAGAAAGGAGTCGTGCCCTTTTTATAGTGTAGAAGACAAGCAAAATAAGGTAGGAAAATAATTTTAAAAATCAGTTGTCAATCAATTACACAAGTTTCCCTTTAGTTAAGGGATTCTGATTTCAAACGGGTAAAATAATTAAGGAAAGAGGTTGATCAAACACTTTTCCAAAGCAGCACAAGAAGGGTAAATACACAGATATTTATTTAAGGAAAAATTATGATAGCACACGGTTTGTGCAAATAAGGAAAGGCAATCAATCAATGTCACACCTCCTTTTTACACCCCGAGGGGATATAAGGGAGTTTTTCCAATTAAAGTAACATTATTCGAAATGGGATTAGTTATTCAATTCAGAGTCGCCACTTTGGATAGTTTATTTGGTGCCCCAAGTCATCGGTTTATTTTAAATCCCAAATCGAGGAAGTTTTATTTTAAAAGAGTCTGCGAACCAGAAATTCTAGGTAAGGAATTCGGTTAACCCGGGAGAAGGTGTTAGGCATTCCCGAATTCCGTGGTTCTAGCACGGTGGCTTAGCAATTTATACTTGGCTTAATTGTTTAACTACTCATTTTTAAGACCTATGTGCAATTATTTTTTTCCTGCTTTTAAGAACTAGAATTATTCGCAATTAAAGAATCGAGTTACGCGTACGTATACTCTTTTCCTTTGGCGCGTCAAAAAATCATGTCACGTGAACGTGTCCACAATTAATAACGCTTTGCTAACTTTTATTAAGGAAAGTTTGTTTGAAGTTGCGCAAACGCATCCCTCGAGTCATTTTAGAATTTAATTTGCAATTATGTTACGCGAACGTATACATAATCGCAATACTAATCTAAATCGGGCCTAAAACAAACTACGATTATTTGATGTTTGTTAGGTCTAAGTTATGAAACTAATACGAGGGCCATTAGCTTAAGAGCTTTGTTTAACAAGGCATACTTCAAATGCTTTTTTAGAAGAGCTTATTAAAGTCACCTAGGAGACTAATTTAAACTTAACCAAGGCTAGATAATTATGAAGAGGTCTTAAAATGTTTTAGGCCAAAGGGGAAATGGGCCAGCGACAGCCTGCTATTGAATCAGCTTCGGGAGCTGAACTTTGGGCTCACAAATGGACCAGAAGTCGAAAATCCTGGATTACAAATACAGACCCTAAAACGCACAGCCCATGTTGGGCTTAATTTCCAAACAGCCCAGCACTAAGAAACTAATTAATGAAGATTCAATTAAATCCAAACGTTCTCATGAAAATTGATACAAAACTGACTTGGAAATTAACTCTAACGAATTAGAATTACGTGCAATGGCTGAGCTGGATATAATAACATATTTTCTACTGCAGTAAAGAAAAACTTTATAATTGAAATCCATCTGCAGGGTTCAAAGCCCAGGCCCCATTTGCCTGGGCCCAGACTTGCTCAAATGAGCCCCAATGTCGGACCTCAATGCAAGTCTGGCCCAATTCATGCCAAGCCATTTTACCACAATACTGTTGTATTACAAAGAAAGCAAAGGGCCCAGCTGTGGTGGTCTTATACTAACTAAACGTGAGAAAGAGCTGAACTTAAAAGAATTATAACAGTCCATTTACAAATTTGTAAATCCTAAATTATACAATGAAATTTAAATTCCTAGAGGTTCAGCACATCAACAGCTGATATCTAGGAAATTCTAAAGGAACAAAATACAGTAGAAATGAAGGCTTCCACTGATCCCAGGTTTCCCTTTCATTGCTTCTTTGAATCCCATGTGCCAAGTCTGTGAGAATTCAGCTACAGAGCTGCTTCTTACAGAACTATTTGCCCAGGCTCCCAGCATGAGGCTTCTTGTGGCTAAATCAGCCCTGTTTCTTAAGTATCTCATGGATCTGACCATGGAGAAGGTCCGATTTCACAAAGTTACTTCAATCATACTACCTTGACAGACCTAAATTAAAGCTTAAGAATGCAATAAAAAAATGATTATTCATGAGTTTAACTATATGGAAAGTTAAACACACAAATCATTATAGGTTCCAACTCAGAATCCTAGCATCTCCTTTCCTCAACATAGCCAAAAATAGAGTCATTCTCATAGCCAAAAACTTGGTTACATACCTAGAGATGATCCAAACAAGACCAAATAAAGGTCAAGAGAAAAAACTGATTCTTCCAAAATATAGTGATCAACAGCAAGCAGCAGACAAACACCAAATCAGAAACCAAATTCAGCTTTCAAGAACCCAGAGATTTCAACTCAAGAAGACCAACAGAGATTCGTCTACTTCAATCCATTTTCAGCTTTTCAAAATCAAAAGAGGAAAGTTTTTCTCAAAGTTTGAAAACTTAGTCTTTTTAGCATAAGAGAGAATGGTTTTTGTGCAGTAAAATAGTTCTTGAAAAATTTCTGTGAGAATGAGGGAAAGCTTTCTTTATATAGAGTATCCAAAAATGGTATCAAAAAGGGAATATGCTACCCTAAATTCTGAATTTCCCTAATAGTACAGCCCTTTGTTACAGCTGTCCGTCCTTTTTCCTTATCCAAAACCAGTATTTTCTAAAGATAAGGACGGCTGTGCTGTATTCTAAAACTTTCCTATTTTCAGCCTAAGTAAAAACCCCTTTTTACCCCTTAGGTTACTACTTATTTCAGGTTTTACCTAGGTTCTGTTTTTTATATTTACTTAGGTCCCTTAAGTCCTACTGATGTTCATACAAGTACAAAACCTAAATTGAAATGATTCAAAGAGAAGTGCTGATGCAATATTTAAGGCTAAAACTAAATTAATTAGTGAATGCACAATGCATTGTCTTTTAAAGAAAAATTGCACTCAAACACCAATTAAGGACAGAATTAGCAATAAACAAGAAGCAAATGAGAGTTAACAATTAACCTAATATCTAAACTTATGCAATTTTCCGAATGAGACTAAGACGAATTAGACAAAGAAGAGGAAGCAACTAAAAAGAAAACCTAAACATGCTGCTAGAACAATCAAGTATGCAAAAGAGGAAACAAAAATCAAAATTAAACAAACTAAAGCAGAAGAAAAGAATTACCATATAGAAATTAAAGCCGGATCAGAACATGGTCTTGTCCAAATAGCTTGAAGTGTAGTATGGACTTTGACCAACATTAATCGACTGTTCTTAATAAGAACAGTCGATTAACGAAGGTTTTAAGTCCATTCAACCAGGTACAATCTCCAAAAGACGAAGAAGAAAATTAGGGTTCTTTCTGGGTCGGGAGATTTGAAACTCGAAGAATTCGGGGCCGATTCAAAAAAACTTGGTTGGGGATTTAGGATGAGGATAGGACGGGGATGCAGTGGTGTTAATTTGGGGATTTTTGGGTGACTTAGGGTTTTGGCCGGATTACTTTGATTCAAGATTCGAGAAACTCGGCGTGGATTCGAGGACAATTAATTGGATATTTGGGAAGAGGAGGTAAAGGGGAGTTCAATGTGTAAATTTGGGGTTGATTGGAGCATCGCCGCCGGCGGAAGCGATTTCCGGCGCGCGGCTTGTGGCGGAGGCGGCGATGGAATGTGAGGCGGCTAGGGTTTGTCTCAGAGAGGGTGAGAGACGAAGTGAGGGAGGGGGGTCTGATGGGGGGTAGGTATTTTCGGACATATATATATTGTTAACTCCCGAGTTCCGGACCGTTAGATTAGGGAGATCCAACGGTCGCGATTAAATACATACAAAACGGGGTCGTTTTTGTTATGGGGGGGGGGGGACCGGTTTTAGACCGGGTTTTGGGCTGGATTGGGGCGGGTATGACCGGGTATAAGGGTTTGGGCTGGCCCAGAAATCTGTTTCTTTTTATTAAAAACCCCTTTTCTTCTTTTCTCTTTTTTTTTTCATTTTCAGATTTTATTAACTACAAAAAAAAATCTGATTTAATTCTAAAACTAAATTAATAAACTAATTGCTCTTTAAAAATTAATTAAGTCCTAAATTAAAAGAAAAATATAACAAATTCAAAAATTAAGAAGTTAAAATGCAAAAATGAACTATTTTTTATTATTTTCTTTCATTTTTGTAACATTAATTAACTAATTAGCCTAAAAATATAAAATAGGACCCTAAATGCAAATGCAATATATTTTTGTATTTTTTATGAATTAAATAAATTAAAAATGCACCCAAAAATGCAAACAAACACGAAAATTATGCAATAATTTCTAAAAAAACCAAATAATTAAAAGAAAAATCCTAATTTTGGGAATTCTGTAGGAGTAATTCATGCGAGGCAAAAATCACGTGCTCATAATCAACAGCCAGTAAAATCAGAAATTGAAGATTTCATGTGAATGAACCAGGTCAGGAAGATGGGAAAGATCTTGACTTAAGGAAAATCAGTACTAATCAATTAAACCTAAAAAGGGATTCTGAATCATAAGTTGGAAAATCTTTTCGAAAGAAAGAATTTATCACACATATAAAAACACACAGCCATGCTTAAGCACGAAGAACTATTGTGCTAATCAGTAAAAGAATATAAAAGTTCAGAGTCGTAAACAAAGAGATTCAAACTTAGTTCATAGACTCAGAATGAGTCTAAAAGAGTCGAGGGTTCCAAAATAGAACCCTAATCCAAACACGACATCAACCTCGTCAAAACCCCCAAATTCTAGGGTTTCTACTTCGAATCAGATACAGAGACAAGGAAGCAGGTAATTGAAACAGGCTCAGAGATCTCTTTCAGAGACTCATGAGAAAACAAACAGATACAATAGCAAGTTCGAAGCAAACAGAATGAAGAAACTGATTTGAAGCATAGTGAGAGTAGAAGGAACATGTTCAAGAAAAACCCTTTAGAAGGGAGTTAAACAGGGTTCAGAAGAGAAAAGAGATAGTATAACACTTAAGGAAACACTAGAAGAAGCACGTTTAAAGATAACTAAAACAAGTTCTAGTAAAAGGCAATCAAAGAACTTAAGAACTCAGTAGGAGAGGCATACAGTAGGAGAACACAAAATACCAGAAAAGTATATCAACAAGACATATCGGAAAAACACAGCAGGATGAACATGCGAGCAGGGTGTAGAAACACAGTAGAAAACAAAGCACAGAAGAATCATGTAGGGTAGAAAGAAAACATAAGAACATAGTATAGACAAATACACACAAAGAGAAGAAAAGTCAGAGAAACATTTTAAGCTTTTCAGGAAACCCTAAATCGGAAAGAAGTAATTTTGAAAGAAAAATTGGGGAAAAAGTTTTAAAAACTCAAGTAGAGAAAAGATATAGAATAGATCTAAGAAAACAATCAGAGAAAACCTCGAATAGCTAGGGTTTCAGAGGAACCCTAAAGCGAGAAAGGCTTGGAAAAGGTCCGATCTAAGTCGGATAAGTCAGACATAGGCTCATAATGCTTGGATACGCCGGAGCAAGGTCGGAGAGGCCATAGACCCTTAAATCGGAGAAGATCTGAACGGACACCATCGAGGTCAGACCTCGAAACTTCGAACACCAAGCGTTCAAGAGCAGAGGGAGATGAGTGTAGGCCATCCATGGCCTGAGAGGCCATGGATTCCGGTGAGTTTGAGGTAGAAGACGATTAGGGTTTCAGGAACCTTCGAGAGAGTTTGAGAGATGAGAGTGTTTGGAGGCGGCTGAGAGAAGAGAATGAGGGGATTAGGGTAGTCGTTTAGGTTTAATTATGGAAGGGTGGATAGGAGTCGTTGATCTCAGAGATCAACGGCCCAGATCAAAAGGGCTTGGGTCGGATAATTTAAAACGGGTTAAGGGTTGGGTTAATTGGGATTGGGTTGATCCGAAATTAGGTTCGAAATTGTGTCGATTAGGGGAGCCAATTTTGGCTATAATTGGAATAAAATGAGGCCAGATTTTAAATAGCTAGTTTTCCCTTTCTATTTTATAAAAATAGTAAAAAATGATTTTGAAAGCAAATTAAAAGTACTGGATAAGTTAATAATATATAAATATTAATTTATAAATTTTGGAACCAATTTCATAATTATAAAATGCTATTAATTCTTAAAATAGGCTAAAATTGCAATTACATGTAATTTATCTTTTAAAATACTAAATAATTTGTAAAAAATGTATAAAAATTGTCTTAGCTATATTTTGGTATAAATATGAGAATAAAATAAGTTACTCACCAAAAGTGATAATTTTGGGAATAATTATTGGTTTTTGTACTGCTAAAATGGACAATAAATTGATTTAAAAAATCTTTAAAAATTGGAAAAAATACTAAAACAACTTGGGCATACTTATATATACATATATATGCTATTTTGAAAGCATTTGTATGTAAAAATACATAGGAAAAAATTGGGTATCAACACCACTCACGTACCAAACACGTCCACCTACATACCAACCCTCACCTCCCAGATATTCTCAACCCGCTACCGCCTATTACACTAATAACACCCAGCCAGCCTATACCATTCACCTCCAACCCCGTCAAAACTATCAAAAACCCCAGACCCAATTTTGATCGCAGGCTGCCCCAGACAATATACCCCCTATTGGTAGAACCCCATTGA
>NW_017684039.1:0-2619 GCF_001879085.1 Nicotiana attenuata
GTAATTTCGAGATTTGTGCCCTTTATTGATTGTTTTCGCTTGGGCTTTGTTCCCTTAGCATATTTTGATGCTCTCGTTCTGATTTTGGATAGATTCGACGCGCGTGGAGGCCGATTCGAGGGGCAAAGGCATTGCGAGACAGAGATTTAGCCGGTTCGAGGTAAGTAATGATTGTAAATGTTGTCCTGAGGGTTTGAAACCCCGGATTTCACAACGTTGTGCTACTTTGAGGTGACGCACACGCTAGATGACGAGCGTGGAGTCGTGAACCGTTGGGGTTTGTGACTTGGTTCGTCCCGTACGACTGTTAAGTCGCGTATTTTGATTTGAAATCTTATGATATTCCATATTTTTAGAGATTGATATAATATTTTGGGCTCTATTCCATGTTTGAGGCCTTGTGCCGACCTGTTGAGACCCTTAGGGGAATATTTACTAATCTTCCTCACTCTATTTGTTTGAAAACATATTCTCAGTCATGTTTTACCTGTTTATTGTATAAACCTGTTTTATCACTTTACTTCTTAAAATGTGAGAACCATTTTGGGCTGAGTTCCCTGTTTTATTGATGGTCCGAGTGATCGTGAGGTTGATGACTGAGATAGACCGAGGGTTTGATTGTGATGTTGATGACTGAGGTAGACCCAGGGTCTGATTGTGAGGTTAATGACTGAGACATGCCGAGGGCCTGGTTGTGAGGATTATATACTTATGGATCGGGCTGCACGCCGCAGCAATATATATATATATATATGTGTGTGTGTGTGTGTGTGTGTGTGTGTGTGTGTGTGGATCGGGCTGCACGCTGCAGCGATATGTTGGATCGGGTTGCACGCCACAGCAATATAGCGCTTGGGCTGTAGGAGCCCCTCCAAAGTCTACACACCCCTAGTGAGCGCAGTCGACTATATTCATGGATCGGGCTGCACGCCGCAGCGATATATGGATCGGGCTGTGCGCCCCAATAGTAACTATATGGTACCTGTTGAGTGTTAGTGCTGAGTGTGAGCGCTGATTGGTAAGAGTTGAGTCACGAGTGACTGAGAGGCTTGCCCGAGGGGCGGTAGATATATACATGCACGTGAGTGATGCTCTTCCTGAGGGGCCTGTTATGAATTATTGATTTTCACTCCTCTTTAAAGTGAGTTTCTATCGAATATGTTGACTTACTTACTGCTTTCACTCAACTTTATACTGAGCCACTGTCGGAAATGTTGAACAAATGTTTTCAAACAACTTTCATTTAAGCTGGGGCTTTTGAGATGTTCAGAATTTAATCATTGATTTGGCTTTGTTATTTCCACTGAGATTTTCATGTTATGAGGTGTTTATGATTCCTGTTTTGCTGAGGGGGCTATTTACGAACTATATTTTGCCCGAGGGGCCGATTATGGCTTTCATCTCTTTTATTATAAATGGTATTGAACCCCTACTGAAATTGTTTGAAGGTATTTTCAAATGATTTTTACTAAAAGCTTGAATTTAAATGAGACGATTGACTCGTGCTCTGTTTTGAAAGCCTGTTGTGCTTATTGAGTTTGTCATAAATGTGGATTCATCGTTTCCTACTGCTCAGTCTTTATTTACTCTTATTACTTACTGGGTTGGAGTACTCACATTACTCCCTGCACCTTGTGTGCAGATTCAGGTATTTTCTGAGCTTGGTGGTAGTTTTCATTGGAGTCAGCAAGGTGGTTGTCTGGCGATCGCAGCTTTGCTCTCTCCCTCTTTATTCTCTCTTATGTATTCTTGTGACTTTCCGACCATTTCGGTCTTGATGTGGTTAGACAGTTGTAGTAGATGCTCATGACTAGTGACACCCCGATGTCGGACTTGTATGTTATTTCCGCACTGTTCATTTAAACTTATATTATGAAACATTTGTTTAATTAAAGGCTTTGAAATGGCTATTAATGATTAAAGGGTTAATATGGGTGTTGTGTCGGCTAGCCTTGTCTTCACGAGAGGCGCCATCACGACTAGGTTTGAGTTTAGGGTCGTGACAAGTTGGTATTAGAGCCTAGGTTACATAGGTCTCACGAGTCATGAGCAGGTTTAGTAGAGTCTCGCAGATCGGTACAGAGACGTCTGTATTTATCCTCGAGAGGCTGCAGAACCTTTAGGAAAACTCCATATTCTTGAAATTCTTATCGTGCATCCTTGATTCAGCTTGAAATATAACTCTTTGAACTCCTTCCATGCATTCGTATGCGCAAACGAGCGCTCAGTATCAAATGTGCATCGATGGCTTGTGATTGTCTGATCGAGGGGCGAGATGTGATCTCTGTGTTGATGTTGGGCCAGTCTAGAAAGACTTGAGGCCGGATTGTTACCTATAGCTTGATCCCTGAGCGGTTGCTTGCGTGAGCACGTGTTTCTGGATATGTATGTGTTGTTGTGCCCCTATTAAGGGAAGTAATGACTGGTTAGTACGTGATGAGGGTGATGTGACTACGAGATGTGATCATATGATTTGGAAGCGATGGGAAGGGTCTGCTGGAGGATAGATGATCTATTAGGTGTTTGATTTCCATTGTGATTGGATGTATAGCCCTGAGTTATGGGTGTGTGAAGAATCTTTTCATGTTTCCTAGTTGGGAGTGAAGTAAATTTCATGTT
>NW_017684039.1:7268-7942 GCF_001879085.1 Nicotiana attenuata
ATATATATATATATATATATATATATATATATATGGATCGGGCTGCACGCCGCAGCGATATAGCGCTTGAGCTATAGGAGCCCCTCCGGAGTCTGCACACCCCCAGCGAGCGCAGTCGACTATATTCATGGATCGGGCTGCACGCCGCAGCGATATATGGATCGGGCTGCGCGCCGCAGCGGTTACTATATGGTACCTATTGAATATGAGTGCTGAGTGTGAGAGATGATTGGTAAGAGTTGAGTCACGAATGACTGAGAGGCTTGCCCGAGGGGCGATAGATATGTACATGCACATGAGTGATGCTCTGCCTGAGGGGCCTGTTATGAACTTATTGATTTTCACTCCTCTTTAAAGTGAGTTCCTATCGAATATGTTGATTTACTTACTGTTTTCACTCAACTTTATACTGAGCCTCTGTCGGAAATGTTGAACAAATGTTTTTAAACAACTTTCATTTAAACTGGGGTTTATGATATGTTCAGAATTTAATCATTGAATTGGTTTTGTTATTTCCACTGAGATTTTCGTGTTATGAGGTGTTTATGAATCCTGTTTTGCCCGAGGGGCCGATTATGGCTTTCTATCTCTTTATTATAAATGGTATTGAACCCTACTGAAATTGTTGTAAGGTATTTCTAAATAGAATTTAACCTAAAACGACTGGTAATTAA
>NW_017684040.1:0-2581 GCF_001879085.1 Nicotiana attenuata
AAATCAACTAACATGACTTTTCCAATCTAAGCACAGGTTATAAGTTGCAAAGTAGAATAAAACAAATATGAAAGAAACTCAATCGCAATATCTTAAGTAAAACCGGATTTTCAACAATTGGCTCAAGTACGCGCTCGCCACCTCGCGTGCAAGGCACTCAAAATACCAAATGACAATATTCTAAGGGGAAAGGTCCCCCACACAAAGTTAGACAAGCCACTTACCTCGAACCGGCTCAATATCAATAGAAACCACGCCTTTGCCACGAGTATCCGACTCCAAATGGCCCAAATCTATTCAATTCAATTACATATCGTAAATAATATTGCAAACAACTGATTCCGCTATTAAAATTAAAGCTAGGGCGCAAAAATAGATAAAATGACCAAAATGCCCCTCAAGCCAACATCTCGGGATCGAATAATTTTTAGATTTTCAGAACCCTCGTACTCTCATGAGTCTAACCATATAAAAATCTCCCAAATCGGAGGTCAAATGCCCCCTCAAAACCCAATAGTTTGGTGTATGAAGATTTACCCCAAATTAACCAACTTTTGATCCTAAATTCAAATTCCAATGATGTATTTAGCTATATAGTGATGAAATATAATGAAAAGGGATCAAGGAAATGTTACCCAATGATTTTCTCTTCAAAACCCACTCAAACTCGCCTTCTCCCGAGCTCTCAATCGATTTTCAAACTTATGAAATTAAACCCTCGAAATTGATATTTCTGAACAGACATTTCCGCTTCTGCGGACAAGGGACCGCTTCAGCGGTCCCGCTTAAGCGGAAAGCCAACCGCTTCTGCGGTTTTCATTAAAAGGGACAGGACCACATCTGCGATTGCTGGGCCGCTTCTGCGGCTCCGCTTCTGCGGAAGTGGCACCGCTTCTGCGGCTTCTGAGGAAGGGGGCACAAGCCGCTTCTGCGACGTCCAAGGCCGCTTCTGCGGCTCCACTTCTGCGGTTCCCAAGCCGCAGAAGCGAAAATACCAGAAAGAAAAATACCAGCTGCAGCAATTACTTAGAAATTTCTCCGTTAACCACTCGAAATCATCCCGAGGCTCCCGGAACCTCAACCAAAAGCACCAATACCACCTAATACCTTATTCGAACTTGTATCAATCCTTAAAACACCTAAAACAACACCGGAAATCCGATTAAATCAATGGTTCAAGCCTAAGAACTTCAAATTCCAACAAAACACACTTTCGATCAAAAACCTAACCAAACCTCGCCCGAATGACCTGAATTTTGCACACACATCCCAAATGACATGACGGAGCTACTGCAACTTCCGGAATTCCAATCCAACCCTCGGATCAAAAACTCACTATCGGACCGGAAACTTCAAAAATTCAAACTTCGGCATTTCAAGCCTAAATGAGCTACGAGCCTCCAAAATACATTCCGAACACGCTCCCAACCCCAAAATCACCTAACGGAGCTAACCGAACCATCAGATTTCCATTCCGAGGTCATCTTCACACTGTCCCGATTACAGACCATTTTTCAACTCTTAAGCTCTCATTTAGGGACTAAGTGTCCCAAAACACTCCGAATCCCAACACCGAACGTCCCGGCAAATCAAAATAGCAGAAATGAACTTAGGGGAAGCAGTTAATGGGGGATCGGGGCGTAAATTCCAGAAACGACCGGCCGGGTCGTTACATAAAAGCTCCAAAAAAGCTCCTCCTGTAAAATCTCCTAAAAATGTTCAACAACATTCATTGGTGAAGGTAAGAATTTAGTAATTTCAACAATAGTTTTTTTGTTTGTTTTAATTCTTAAAAGGCTCCATAATATGTGTTTTTTGTGGTTTGTAGATGGCACGACCCGGATTTCGCACCATCGGGAGTCGTGATGGCGCCTACTGTTAGAGCTAGGCAAGCCAAACATTTAAATATTTTCGGATGACAACATAACAATAATAAAATAACGAGTCTTTAAATAAATGCGGAAGTCTTTTAAAACATAAATAACTGAAAACCCAAAATAACAGAAGTCTAATATTTCACTACCCAAGACTGGAGTCGCTATCTCACGAACTACTAAAGAGTGCTACAAACAAGTCTGAATAGAAATACATAAATGTCTGTCTCGATACAATGAAAACAAACTGAAACATAGAAAGGGACTCCGGCCTGCGAACGCCAGCTAGGCTACCTCGTAAGCCCCTGGACTGAAGTCAGCTCCCGATCGATATCCTACTGCTGTGGTCCAAAAGCTGCTCCGATATCGTGATCAGTGCAAAAGAGCACAGAAGTGTAGCATCAGCACAACCGACCCCATGTGCTGGTAAGTGCCTGGCCTAACCCCGGCGAAGTAGTGACGAGGCTAGACAGGACTACCAAATCAACCTGTGCAGTTCAATATATATGTATGCAATAAAGGAAAGAATACCGAAATTAAACAGTTAACAAGGGAGGGAAGCATGCTATGGGGGAGTACAATCCGGATATAAAGTCATCAACTTAAGTAAGAAACAGGGCAATAACAATAATTAACAAAAGAAAAACAGGAGAATCAACAGTTGCACGGCATCAACCTTCGTGCTTTTACTCTCATTCTCACCAAAA
>NW_017684040.1:5129-7940 GCF_001879085.1 Nicotiana attenuata
ACGGACCCTCCGGGACCGTCAAATCACGGGTCCGGGTCCGTTTACCAAAAATGTTGACTGAAGTCAACTTTAATCATTTTAAAGCCACATTTTTAAATTTTTCACAAAATTTAACATATAATCTTTCCGGCTACGCGCCCGGACTGCGCACACAAATCGAGGCAACTAAAGGTGGGGTTTTCAAGGCCTCGGAAGCATGGAAAAAGAGAGAAATCCGGTGATGACCCTTTGGGTCGTCACATTCTCCACCTCTAAAACAAACCACCAGGCCTCTGAGGCTCATACTTGACCTGCTGACAGTTCAAACACCGAGCCACATATGCAACAATATCTTTCTTCATCCTACGCCACCAATAATGCTGCCGCACATGCCTCTTGATATGATATACAACTAACCTATGCCATAGAAATATTATTTGATTCCGCCTGAGGCATCTACAAAGTATAATCCCGTTATACTAGAGTCGACTGTAACGACCCGGACGGTTATTTTTAGAATTTACGCCCTGATCCCCTATTAACTGTTTTCCCCAAGTTTATTTCTGCTATTTTAATTTGCGGGGATGTTCGGTTTTGAGTTTCGGAGAGTTTTGGGACACTTAGTCCCTAAATGAGAGGTTAATTGTTAGAAAGTTGCATAGTCGGAATTGTGTTAAGACGGACTTGGAATGGAAATCGGATGGTTCCGTTAGCTCCGTTGGGTGATTTCGGGGTTAGGAGCGTATTCGGATTGTGTTTTGGAGGTCCGTAGCTAATTTAGGCTTGAAATGCCGAAAAATGGATTTTTGAAGTTTCCGGTTCGATAGTGAGATTTTGATATAGGGGTCGGAATTGAATTCTGAGAGTTGCAGTAATTCCATTTTGTCATTTGGGATGTGTGTGCAAAATTTCAGGTCATTCGGACGGGGCTTGGTTGGGTTTTTTATCAAAAGCGGAATTTGGAAGTTTTTGGAATTCTTAGGCTTGAATCCAACGTAATTTTGGTGTTTTGATGTTGTTTTGGGAGTTACGAGGGTTGGAGCAAGTTTGAATGAGGTTATGGGATATGTTGGTATGTTTGGTTGAGGTCCCGGGCGCCTCGGGTGAGTTTCGGGTGGTCAATCGGACCATTTCATGAAGTTTGGAGTTGCAGAAATCTGCTGCTCAGTGTTGCAGACTTTTGACCTTTGCATTCGCGAGAAGGGAGCCGCGATCGCGAAGGGTTAGCTGGAGAAGGCTGAGATTTTGGCCTTCGCGTTCGCGAGGGAGTCTCTGCGTTCGCGAATGGCTGGATGTCTGTGCATCGCGTTCGCGGGAGGGGAGCCCGATAGCGTAGAGGAAATTGGTCAGCTGGGTTCGAGGTCGAGTTGTTCATTGTGTTCACGAGAGGGGTAGTGCGTTCGTGAAGGTTCGTCTGGGTAAAGCATCGTGTTTGCGTGGGCCTTGTCGAGTTCTCGTAAGAGGTTTTTGGTCAAAGTCATTTTTTTGCTGCACGAACGCGAGGCTTTGACCGCGTTCGCGAAGAAGGAATTAAATACCTGGGCAGAATGTTTAAAAAGGTCTATTTCGCGAATTTTTGCCGAGGTTCCTCCATTGTTAGGCGATTTTGAAGCTTTTGAAGAGGGTTGAAGAGGGATTCAAGGGGAATCACTTGGAGGTAACAGTTTTGACATCATAACTCGTTTTTATATGATTAAAGACCTAATTAGTGGTGGAAAACTTGGGGAAATTGGGTAATTAGGGTTTGAGTTTAAGAGACCTAAAAAGGGGTATTTGATGGGTCAATTGAACTTTGATTTCAGTGTTCTTGTTATGCATAGACTCGTGAGAGTATGAGGATTTCGAAAATGTAAATTTTACCCGATTCCAAGACGTGGGCCTCAGGGGCATTTTGGTTATTTGACCTAATTTCGCGTATTAGCTTAGAATTTAATTATAGGATTAGTTACTTGAAGAGTTATTTACATTATGTAATTTAATTGAATAGATTTGGGCCATTTAGAGTCGGATACTCGTGGCAAGAATATGGTTTCGGGTTGACATTTGAGCCGGTTCAAGGTAACTGGCTTGCTAACCTTGTGGGGGGGGACCTTTCCCCTTAGGATTGATATTGTGATAATTGAAATGCCTTGTACGTGAGGTGACGAGCGCGTACTTGTGCTAGTTGTTGGGAATCCGGTTTTTCATTAAAAATAGCCTTGAATTGTGTTCTTCCTTTCCTTGTTTACACTGTTTTAGAAATTTAGCCTGCTGTTAGCCTAGAGAAGCATGTCTACTTGACTAAATTGCTCTATTTGCCTTAACTGCATTGTTTGTATTACGTGAACCATGCTAGGTTAGGATTACCTGCTTCACTTTGATATAAAAATGATTGGATTGAATTCTTGTTATTGCTGCGTATTTACTTTGGGACTACGGGACGGTATCCCGGGAGCTCCCCTGTATGTTTACTTTGGGACAACGGAATTGCGTTCCGGGAGATCCCCCTGCACTTTTACATTGGAACTACAGGATTGCACCTGGTAGATTCTCGCGCATTTACGAGTTGGACTACGGGACTGCACCTAGGAGATCCACTGGATATGATATTTATATTTGGGGACTACAGGACGGTATCCTGGGAGATCCCCAGTTGTTATCTTGGAGCTGAGTTGTATTCTCTTTCTGTGTTTTACTTGCTTTTAGAATAGTTATTGCTGACCTTCATAGCCTGTGTTTACTTATTTACACTGTTTGTTTCACACTCTTAAACCTTATATCTTATTACTACGAGAATTTTTATGAAAGCCTTTCATTTGCTTCTCTTCGATGGAAGTTTGATTTTCCCAGATG
>NW_017684041.1:0-3953 GCF_001879085.1 Nicotiana attenuata
ACCCGGGGCATTAGGACTTCTAAGTCCTAAAAGGGGAGAAAGGGATGGGGGCCTTTATGGAGTTTAAGGAAAAAAATTCAATCGACATTCAAAAACAAGTAACAAGTAAGGGGAATGAACAGACAAACAGGTAAGGCTCACATAAACCCCGTAAATCAGATAACATATAGTTTAGCATGCCTTTACACATACTGGTTTGGTCTTTAAAATTAAAAATTAAGCTGCGAGCGGATTGGTTCGATACATACGCTTAGACAGGAAGCCCACATTAGGCAACTTGGATCCAATTGTCAGAACTTAAGGTATTTTAAGCGAGCGATTTAGAAAGTACTGGTTCTAGAAAAGTAGTCTAATGCCGAAAAGTACAGACTGCAGTCAGTTTAGAAATAAGTTTTAAGAGAATCATGAGTATAAACCATAAAAGGAGTTCCAGAGTCAGAAATACTTAAGGAAAGAGTAAACTGCAGAACTGTTTTAAAGACAATTTCAGGAAGACCAAAACTGAGTTGGAAAATGTTTAGGCAGAATTTTAGAAAGAAACCATTTCAGAAGAGGTGCTGATTTGAAGAACTCAAATGTATACTGATTCAAAAGAGTTTTGTCAAAAGATTGAGGCTGAAAACATTAAGACATTAGAGACCAGTTAACAGATTGTTATTGCTTAAGAAGAAACGGACGAACTTGATGCGGAATCCTATGATATCTATATATGATTTTAAAAAGTCTGTTAAGAACTGGTAAGAAGAGGTAATTATTTAATTACCCTACGGTTTGCCTAATGCATACGCATTCCTTATAGGCATGATTTCTATATATGCACTGATTACATGAACGTTAAGGTCCTATAGGTAGGATTTCTAGATGACTTATATCATAATTAAATGTTAAACCCTATAGGCATGGTATCTCGGTGACTTGAATCAGAAACATCTAACCATCTTATGTGCAGTATTTCTAGTGAAAAAATTAAAGTCCTAAAGTCATTATATCTACCCTTTCAAGAAAGTAAAACCCCTCCCACACCCTTTTACTAGATTCCCCGAGTTCTATACAAGTTATTACAACCCAATGAATCAACTGAAATAATAAAAATACACAAAAAACTAACAGCTAGATCCAAACAGCCTAATTCAATCCTAATGTCCAATAATATGTATTTAACCAACTCCGGGGTCTAGATCTCCAAAGCCTTCTCATTATCCAGGGTGTTTCAAAGTTTCAAGGAACCTCAGGGATTCCAGGCATTGCTTACACCCAGGATGCCATTATGAACAGGATGGTGCAGTGTGGAATAGCCAGCCCTCAGGCATCCAAGTTCAGAGGGAGCTCAGGGGTCCCAAAGCATGGCTTGCAAGAGAGGGGCAAAACTTATAGCTAGGAGTAAGTGCAAAGTGAAAGGGAATTAGGGGGCCATGACAGGTGGTGGTCATACCTAGCCATAAGGTAGGCTGGCACACCCCTGACCACTTGCTAGATGAACAAGTTAGGAGCAGACCTTTTGATGGTCAGACAAAGGTCTGGATAGTGATTAGGACACTATCAGACCTAAGTCAAGGCTCAAGCATATAATGGGGAGAATGGGAAGTGGGAATTGATTGAGTTAAGGAGTTCAATGAACCCAGTTCAGGATCATAGACAGCAATATTGGGGTGCTGCTATGCCCTGAACAATAAACTCACATACAAAGGGGTAAAAGGGTAAAGGGGATTCACAGAGTATCAAATTCATGACAAACAATTGATTACACACATAACTTAAATACAGAAATATAAAAGAGAGGGAAACAAATATCAAACTAAAGAAAATAGGGAGAATTAAACACATTGTTGTTGAGGCATGTAAACTAACTGAGACATACCAGTAGAGAAGCAAAAGAAGTGCAGAAGAAAGTAAAGTAAACACAGTCCACAGCAGCAAAAGTATCAAAAGAGAGAGTTTTAATGTGAAATTGAATTGTGAACTCAGATGGTGTTCTGTGTTCGTGTGTGTTCAAAGAAAAGGGGGGAGAGTATTTATTGCTTTGAAAACGTGTAGAGAAATAAGGTAACAAGTACAAGTCTATCACAAATATGGCATGGTCACAAATCAGAATCAGATTAGTATAAGACTCTCCTTTAATCAGGGGATTCTTATTCAAACGGATACTAACAGGATTTAAATAAGGAAAGGGAGAATAAGCCCTATAAATAGAATGGCTGTTGCCATAAGAGAAGCAGCAAGGTAATACAATGGGCAATTAAGTCTAAGTACAAGGTTTGAAATTATTTTTGGAAAGATTCAGGGAGGCCAATCAAGGAAAGGAATCAATTACTCCTTAACAGGCGAGTAAAAATCAGCATTTCACAAAGGAAAAGTTTTGAAAATTGATCACAAGTTTTGAGAATCAATCACAGAAGGAACTCAGTATATATAAATGAATGCACAAGTAATAGACACGTGAAGCCAAGTTATGGCAAAATAACAGCATATAGTAGTAACCAAAAGAAGACATTCGAAGCATGATGGTCAAGTTTCAGTGTTTTAACAATAAAGAAGAAGATCAGAAGCATGCAAAGAACTCAGAACCAAAATAGTCAAGAGAATTGAAGCATACTGCAATTTCAACTGACGAGTTGCACAAACAACTTCAAAGAAATTGAATAATCCCCATGTCACACCTCCTTTTTACCTATACCCGACAGGGCATAAAGGAGTTTTTTCACTTAAAGGACAATCGGAACGGGATTTATTATTAAGATTTTAGAGTCGCCACTTGGGAGATTAAGGGTGTCCCAAGTCACCAGTTGAATCCCGACCCGAGGAAATTATGACTCTGTTATCAGTCCGCGAACCAGAAATACAGGTAAGGAATTCTGTTAACCCGGGAGAAGGTGTTAGGCATTCCCGGGTTCCGTGGTTCTAGCACGGTCGCTTAATTTTCATATTTGATTTTATCTGATTCCAAAACATGTTCTAACTTAGGTGCCCTTTATTAGTAAACTGCTTTTATTGTTATTTCAATAAGAATTGCAACGTCGTGAAAATGTATCTCGAACCACGTCACACCAGTGCACCCGTGGTTGTCAACACATTTCGACTCCGTTGGGATTTGGATTTGGGTCACATAAATGTGCACCCGAGTTTAGGAAAGTAGTATTATTATAAATGCGCCTAAAGCGACTAACGTGTTATTATCTTTGGGAAAGGCCGTGAAATTCGCTAAACGGCCCATCCCGAAGTCTAAGTATTTTTAACATAAGCATTTATCGAGGGCCCCGCCATTTGTTTGTTTTGTTTAGCGAGGCTCATCTCGTTTTAGTTTAAAGGCCAATCTAAAGAAGAACTATGATTTGCTATTAAGCACCGTCTCTAAATCCTAGTTAATTGGTTAGCAAGCCCATTATTATTTGAAAGTATTCCAAAAGAAGCTCAAGCCCCCACTCCCAGTTTAAATAGGTGAGGTGGGATTTTTGAATGTTGGACTTCACTTAAACAAGGACCTGGGCCAGGTCTGCGCGTGCCCTCAGTCCCGCGGAATTGAAGGGCTTAAGGCGGGCCTGTGTATTTACAAAGCAGTATTGGTGCGACAGGGCCAGCTTAGGCCCAAGTTTGTGAAGCAAATAAACTAAGTTCAACAAACATTTGACAAATCAAGTTCTCGCCCAGCATTTTTAAATTACAGTATGATAACACACGAATAATATGTACACGTTTAGACATGAGTTACAACTAGCATATTTTCAGATCAATACATAAACACTCGCCCTGCTCTGAATTACAATTTTATTGGACTCAATTGTTGACATTAAGGAAGAAGAAGCGACCTAAACTAAGCAGGTAGAACTCCAACAGTGCTTTTAATTTTTCTGATTTACAACTAGCTGGCCACCTACCTAACGCTATTGAACTAGGACTACTGAATTTAAAGCTAATTCGAGCTAATATGATTAGATGTAAAACTCAGCTATCGTTCG
>NW_017684041.1:4581-7935 GCF_001879085.1 Nicotiana attenuata
TGGACGGTTGGGATGACGTCTCAGACCATGATGTCCTGGGCCATGAAACGCAAAATTAGGATTCGCAGGCTATGAAATGATGTTCTCGGGCCATGATAATGGTGCCTACCGAACCATGATGCCTTTGAATAATGACGTGCAAGATATAAAGTGGGGTCCTCGGGCCATGGCATGGTGTTCTCGGGCTATGAGGATGATGCCCCCGAACAATGACGCCTTCAGACAGTTTTGGCGATATTTCAGCCCATGAAATGCAGGATTTGGCGGTATTTCAGCCGATGCAAAAAAATGTAAATGGCGATATTTCAGCCAATGCAAAAAATGTAAATGGCGATATTTCAGGCGACAGAAATTTAAATAAAGCAGGCGATGTTTCAGTCGATGCAAAAATGTAAATGGCGATATTTTAGCCGACAGAAATTTAAGTAAAGTTTGGCGATAATTCAGCCGATTGCAAGACGTGAGGTGGCGATATTTCAGCCATGCAAGAAAGATAAAGTGGCGGTATTTCAGCCATGCAGGTGGAGGTAGAGCTTAACCTCGGAAGGCAGCAAGGTAGCCTTATGCAATGCAGGGAATGCAGGATGGAGACAACGCTTAGTCTCGGAAGGCAGAAGGGTAGCCTTATGCAATGCAGGGAATGCAGGATGGAGACAACGCTTAGTCTCGGAAGGCAGAAAGGTAGCCTTATGCAATGCAGGAAATGCAGATGGAGACAACGCTTAGTCTCGGAAGGCAAAAAGGTAGCCTTATGCAATGCAGGGAATGCAGGATTGAGACAAGGCTTAGTCTCGGAAGGCAGAAAGGTAGCCTTATGCAATGCAAGAATGCAGATGGAGATAACGCTTAGTCTCGGAAGGCAGAAAGGTAGCCATATGCAATGAGATAAAAGCGGGTAGTAATAAAACATTCTTAGCTGACAGATGGTAGCCGATTGTGATATTGCGGCTGCTGGGAAATATTGCAGCGGACAGCAAAAATGCGGGTAGGTGTGATGGCTCAATGCGATTGCGTAATATGTTTGTGACTCGGGCGCCAGCATCCAAAGAAAATTGTGAGTTTTGTCAAGGGGGAAAGGTTAGTTCGTCTTCCCTTGGCTTCCGGCATTGCGCATCGTTGGGGTAGCATCGCTAAACAATAGCAATTCGAACAATAATTATGCATGATTTAGTAAATATAACATAAGTAGAAAACGGTTTTGTTTAGATGAACCAACGACTGCAACGTGGTTCAAAACATTGCAACCTTTCTTGCTCCGGAATTTTGAGGTTCCTCCTCAAAATTCTGCCCCAGTTTACTAGGTTGGCACTTCTGACGGCTGTGCTGAATGACTGAAGAATCAACTTCGGAATTTTGAGGGTCCTCCTCAAAATTCTGCCCCAGTTTACTGAGGTGGCATCCCTGGCGATGAGTGGCTGAATACTAACTTCGGAATTTTGAGGGCCCTCCTCAATATTCTGCCCCAGTTCCAATAATATGGGGACCTGAAATTTTTATTAAATTGTGACCGAACCCATAGGGCTGCCTACGTATCCCCTCTTAAACAGGAATCAGGTCAGGCGTAGTTCAAAACTTCTCCATCCATTTCTGCAAGAATAAGGGCTCCTCCAGTTAGAACCCGGTGAACCATATACGGACCCTGCCAGTTGGGAGAGAATTTCCCCTTGGCTTCATCTTGATGTGGGAATATCTTCTTCAACACCAGCTGCCCCGGTGTAAACTTCCTTGGCTTAACTCTTTCGTTGAAGGCTCTGGACATTCTGTTCTGGTACAACTGACCGTGGCAAACTGCATTCATTTTTTTCCCTTCTATCAGGGCTAGCTGCTCGTAGCGACCTTTTACCCATTCTGCGTCGTCCAACTCTGCTTCTTGTATGATCCTCAGGGAGGGAATTTCTACTCGGTGGGGATGACCGCCTCTGTACCATAAACCAACATGTAGGGAGTTGCTCCGGTCGATGTGCGGACTGTAGTGCGGTATCCTAGTAAGGCAAATGATAACTTCTCATGCCACTGTTTGTGACTTTCGACCATCTTCCTTAGTATCTTTTTGATGTTTTTATTGGCTGCTTCTACGGCTCCATTCATCTGAGGTCTGTAAGCTGTAGAATTCTTATGTTTAATCTTAAATGCCTCACACATTGCTTTCATTACGTCGCTGTTGAGATTGGAACCATTATCAGTTATGATTGATTCTGGAATCCCGAATCGGCAAACAATACGATCACGGACGAAATCTGCCACAACTTTCTTAGTCACTGCCTTGTATGATGCTGCTTCAACCCATTTAGTAAAGTAATCAATCGCCACCAGGATAAATCTGTGCTCGTTTGATGCGGCAGGCTCGATAGGTCCGATAACATCCATTCCCCAGGCGGCAAATGGCCACGGTGAGCTAGTCGCAGTAAGCTCGTTTGGAGGCACCTTTATCATGTCTGCATGTATCTGACAGCGATGGCATTTGCGAACACATTGGATACCGTCTATTTCCATAGTCATCCAAAAATACCCTGCTCGGAGATCTTCTTTGCTAAGACAAAACCATTCATGTGTGGTCCGCATGTCCCTGCGTGCACTTCATCTAATAGTCTGGATGCTTCCTTTGCTTCGACACACCTTAGCAAACCTAAATCGAGAGTCCTCCTATATAGGATTCCTCCGCTGTGAAAGAAGTTGTTGGATAATCTTCGAAGTGTGCGAGTTCTGGATACTCCCCTGTTGTTAAGTACCTTTTGATGTTGTGGAACCATGGCTTTCCGTCCGCTTCTTCCTCAATGTGGGCACAATAAGCTGGCTGATCATAAATCCTTACTGGGATGGGATCAATGAAATTTGTGTTTGGATGTTGGATCATGGATGATAGGGTAGCTAGTGCGTCAGCGAACTCATTCTGAACCCTGGGGACATGCTGAAATTCGGTCTTTGTGAATCTTTTCCTTAACTCCTGTATGTGGTGCAAATAGGGAAGTATCTTAGAGCTTTTGGTGGCCCATTCTTCTCGGACTTGATGTATGAGCAGGTCTGAGTCCCCGATCACTAGTAACTCTTGAATGTTCATGTCAATGGCCATCTTGAGTCCCAGGATGCAAGCTTCGTATTCGGCCATATTATTTGTGCAAGGGAACCTGAGTTTGGCGGATACCGGGTAATGCTGGCCGGTTTCTGATACTAGGACTGCCCCTATGCCAACTCCTTTAAAATTGGCGGCCCCGTCGAAAAACAACCTCCAACCCTTGTAGGATTCTGCAATATTTTCTCCTACAAAGGACACTTCTTCATCAGGAAAATACGTTTTCAAGGGTTCGTATTCTCCGCCGATAGGGTTCTCGGCGAGGTGATCTGCTATGGCCTGGC